>NC_088346.1:46657500-46932500 GCF_036884655.1 Musa acuminata AAA Group | reverse complement strand
CACAAAGTTTTCATCTCTACGACGAAAGATACATTGCAGAATTCCAGCCGCATAGCACCATCTGTTTGATCTTGCTACTATGCTTTTTCTATCCAAATTTCTACGAAATTTTTATGACATCTTTGACACTTCTTAACAGTAGATTTCCCTTTGGTTTCATCAAAAAATTCTCAATATAAACTACTGATCTTTTATGTCCAATCTGCTGCACTTGAATTGCAGAATTCAAGCCGCATAGCACCATCTGTTTGATCTTGCTACTGTGCTTTTTCTATCCAAATTTCTACGAAATTTTTATGACATCTTTGACACTTCCTAACAGTAGATTTCCCTTTGGTTTCATTGAAAAATTCGCAATATAAACTACTGATCTTTTATGTCCAATCTGCTGCACTTGAAAATCTATGCTGCAGAAAATTTCAGCTGCATATCGTTGCCTTAACCCATCTATTTGCAATCTTTTTTGAATGAAATTTCTTATACACTTCATAGATCATCTTGGCTTCCATCTAAGATTAATCTATTAAGAAATTCATCTCTAAAAACGATTTTATATTGCTGCAAATTTTCATCGTAACCCGCTGAAATTTTTCGACGATAATTCTGCAATTGCAACTTGCACCAATTTCCTTGCTGTTATACTGCTGAAATTTTCTTGATTAAATTAGATATCATTGCTGTCATATAAACTGTGATTTTGCTATCAATTCCCTCCTCAATTCTCTCAAGTTTTTGGTGGAAATTACGTCGAGAAACCGATTGTTTCTTCGACGACAATTCTACTCTTACAAGACAGCACATACTTGCTGTAACTTCCACGGATTTCTGTCAAACCTTTGCTACCATCTACCACAGATCCAAAACTTTCATCCACAGCCCTAAAACTCTACCAAACCACACCCTCAAACTGCACCCAAAACAACCACAAAACAAGCCTAAATCGTAGCCTACATCCACCAATCTATCAACCCTTTTGACCATCACTTCTCTCAACCTATACATGCCTTTAACCTAACAACAAAAGAGAGATCTTAACATCATAGATTTGGAGGCATATATTATGGCATCTAAGGAGGTAATCAATGCTAAATTCGAAGCCTTGGAGGCATGAATGGAGGATAAGATTCGGATGCTCTTTACCGAACTCAGATTGGGCCGACCACTAAGCCCGAAGAAATCACATCAAGGAGAGAGCTTTGCCCAATCACACCAACCCCAAAGATATGACTTCCAAGAGAGGGGAAGCTCTATGACCAACCCCAACTATCCATGCATGAGAGTGGACTTCCCTAGATGGGAAGAAGGAGACCCGATTGGTTGGATCTCGCGCGCGGAGCGATATTTTCGGTACCAGAAAACCGCGGATGTATCTATGGTGAAAATTGCAGCTATACATCTTGAAGGGGATGCTATACAGTGGTTTGACTGGTTTGAACATACTTATGGAGTCCTTTCATGGCGACAATTCAAAGAAGGACTACTGATTCGCTTCAGACTAACCGATTACGAGAATATTGACGAACAACTAGCAAAGATCCAACAAACCTCCACCATTCAGGAGTACCAAACCAGGTTTGAAAGGTTATCTAATCAAACTCATGATTGGTCTCAAAAATAACTATTGTGGATCTTCATTGAGGGCTTGAAGCCGGAGATCCGAGGAGAAGTTAAAGCGCGACAACCGTATACGCTTATGGCAGCCATCTCTTTTGTACGACATCAAGAGGAGCAATTGAACCATGAAGCTCAGAGGACTAGGGTCTCTCCTCAACCAATAATATTGAAGCCCTTAGCGCCCCCTACTATCGACCAAGTCCCTACACTAAAGAGGTTAACAAGAGAAGAGCTTCGGGAGCGATATGCGAAGGGGTTATGTTGGCAATGTGACGAGCCGTGGAGCCGTGAGCATCGCTGTAGTAAAGGGGGACTTCTTATGATTGAACCGATAGAAGAAGATGTCATCGAACATTCAAAAGAGAGCCTTGAACATGAAGAAGAAGATGCAGAAGAAGAGCCACAACCGACCGAAGTTACGGTACATACACTAGCTAGCTACTCAAACCCGCAAACGATGAAAATTGGAGGCCTTCTCAAACAACAACCAATCACTGTTCTCATCGACACGGGCAGTACTACTAACTTCCTAAATAGTAAGCTTGCTGTTCGGATATCATTACCTATCGAGAATCGCTGCAGGTTTGATGTTAAGGTCACCGACGGACGGATTTTGAATTGTGATCATAGGCGCTTGCAGGAGAAACTATTGCTGCAGGACCAAGAGATAATTGCAGATTTCTTCCTTCTCCCTCTTAACAATCATGAGGCCATGCTCAGAATTAAATGGTTGACGACATTAGGTGATATTTCTTGGAATTTTATGAAACTAATTATGAAATTTTACAGCAAGGAGAAACAGGTGACATTGCACGGGAAATGTGGGGGCGACATAAAAATGATTTGCACACAACAAATGGAGAATGTTTTGCATAAAGCATGCAGCGGCTTTTTGGTACAACTTGAGCAGCAAACTAAGGGAGAGCCAACAGAATTTGAAGATCCAAATCTACTTCCTTTGCTTACTGAATTTTTAAATATATTTGACGAACTGCGCAACCTACCTCTTACCTGTCGGCATGATCATTGTATAATGATTCTTCCAGGCAAATCTTCAGCAAATGCTCAGCCATATCAGTATCCACATCTCTAGAAGGATGAAATAGAAAGGATTATAAAAGAGATGCTCGAAACAGGAGTTATTCGGCCAAGTTGCAACATCTACTCTTCGCTGGTGCTACTTGTACGCAAGAAGGACGGAACAAGGCGAATATGTGTTGATTACCGAGCTCTCAATGGCATAATCATCAAGGACAAATACTTTATTCCAATAGTAGATGAATTGCTAGATGAAAGGGAGCACAAATCTTTACAAAGCTGGACTTTTGATCCGAGTATCATCAAATACGAGCATACGAAGAAGACATACGGAAAACCACCTTTTGAACACACAACAACCACGAATTTTTGCTTTATTCAACAAAAGGTGGAATATCTTGGGCATATCATATCAGAGGAAGGTGTGGCAGTGGACCCCTTCAAAATTGGAGCAATACAAAACTGGCCGACCTCGAGAAACATAAAATTGCTACATGACTTTCTGGGTTTAACAAGCTACTACCGCAAGTTCGTGAAAGACTATGGAAAGATCAGTGCACCACTTACTTCCTTACTAGGAAAAGATGTCTTCCAATGGTTGGACAGAGCCTTCGCTGCCTTCGACAAACTTAAGGCAGCCATGACGACGACGCCGGTGCTAACACTACCATATTTCAATCGACCCTTCATTATTGAGGCCGACACATCTGGAGTCAGAATTGGAGTCATTCTCATGCAAGGTGATCGACCACTCGCATACACTAGCAAGGCATTATCTCCCTCCGATCAAAATATATCAACATATGATAAGGAGATGCTCGCCATTGTGCGCGCAGCAACGAGGTGGAGATTGTACTTGATCAGGCGATATTTTCAAATCAAGACCGACCATAAAAGCCTAAAATATCTCTTGGAGCAGAAGATATCTTCCCCCGAGCAGCAAAAATGGGTAACAAAACTTCTTGGATTTGATTTTGAAATAACTTACAAAAAGGGGAAAGAGAATGTTCTTGCAGATGCGCTTTCGCAGCTACCCGAGCAAGTTGAAGTTTCGACCGTTTCACTTTCGACCAGCGAGTTCCTTGAGGATATTAAGATGGAATGGCAGGAAGATTCAGATACTAGTAAGATTATAAAAAAATTGGAGAAAGCACCAAGCCCCATGGCTCATTACAATTGGGACTCAAAAGAATTACACTATAAGGGACGCATTGTGCTTGTGACAAATTCTACTTGCATCTTCAATAGCAGATTTTGGACAAAGTTATTCTATATGCAGGGTGCTTGGAGACAGCCCAAAGCCACCCACCAAATATGACTACCCAAAGAGAACTCCAGACCCAGTTAAATGCCATTATTGATCGACGGATCGTGACTCGACGACGATGACCCACTAATGAAGTGCTAATACAGTGGGCGAACCTACCAAAAGAAGATGCCACTTGGGAGAACTATGACGACTTGAAGATCAAATTCCTAGAATTCATGAATCATCAGCCTCGAGGACAAGGCTGATTTGAAGAGGGCGGGTATGTTAGGACTCTAGCTTGGAGAGTCCTAATTGAGAGGGACATTCATGTAAAAATGTTAGGACTCTAGCTAGGAGAGTCCTAATTGAGAGGGACATTCTGTTAGGACTCTAGCTAGGAGAGTCCTAATTGTGAGGGGCATTCATGTAGGAGGTTTTTTCTTAGAGAAGAATTAGGAGTTGTAAGGGAATAGGAGTCTTGAGTAGGAGTTCTATTAGGAGTTGGTTAGAAGTAAGAGTCTTAAGTAGGAGTCCTATTATGAGTTAGGGTTTAGAAGCCCTATAAATAGCCATGTATTCCTTCTCTTTTCTTAAGCAATAGATGAATCTTTTCTGCAGCCTTTGAGCAGCAACTTGGAGGGAGAAACCCCTATAGAGTTCTAAGGAGGCCGATCCCCTAAAGAGATCAACCCCAAGTTTAGAATCTGCAAGGGTTCTAACATCCATTCCCCATTGCGCAAAATGGCTATGCCATGTCGATGAGGCTCAGTGGACTATGGGATGGTGTTGGATCGTGAGTGCCTTTAGCATTCTGAGCACCTTTATATGTAGGTCGCATCATCTTTTTGCATGGTCGGCCAGTAGTGCCATAGTTAGAGCACTTTGAAAGCTAGGGTATGTCCCCCGATATGTTCCCCGATATGCACCTCAACCAAAACTCTATTGAACTCTTTCAAAAATAGGTATTGTAGGAGGGGTTGGCTATATGTTCGTCAATACAATCGTCCATTCAGGACACAGTATCGAGCCTGGATACGTCGTAGCCTTTGCGTCACAACAGGGTCGTCACGTAGTGCCCCTTCCTATTGGTAATGCAGGATTTCGTCCATCTAGTTGTTTTTTCATCTCCGAGTTGCCTATGTCATTCTTTTCGATGGTTTTGGTTGTTAGGGTATGCACCATTGGGCAATTTCTTGTGCTAGGTTGTGCAGAAGTTGTTAGGATCGTAAAGACACTAACGAGGGAGGGGGGAGGGGGGGAGGGCGGTGGTGAATTAGTGCTTTCAAAATAAAATTCTAATTTAAAAGTTTGATCAATAAATCCGTATCAGAAATGCGTTTAACTTAGACTGTGAGGAAGCGTAGTGAGTAACTAAATTAGTTAGTAATAGCAAGAAAAAGTATAAAGAGAAATGCAAACTGATTTATAGTGGTTCGGTTGTTCTGACCTGCATCCACTCTCGATTCTTTTTCTCTCAAGGCTAAATTGTGGTTCAGTTGTCCTAACCTATGTCTACTCTTGATTCCTCTTCCCTCGAGGCTATCGACTTTCACTACTGATCTTCTTTTCAAAGGACGAAGATCAACTACCCTTATTACAATTATTTCTCCTTTTCACAAGCTTAGGAGAGAACCTTCACACCCCTCTTTTATAAAAAACATCATACCTCCTTAGTATATTCTCTAAACTCAAGGAGGAAGAGACTCAACACTTTTCAAGAGAGTTTTACAACACTTTTATCCTCGAGAATTCTTACTCCTTTCTTGCTTCATTAAGCAAGCATGAGTGGGGTATTTATAGACCCCAAATGGTTTAAAAAATGAAGCCAAAAATTTAAATCACCTTGGTTTCCAAGGTATGACAATACTACCACCTACGTTGGGTGGTACTATTGCCTGACAAAACTTGGGAACCTGGGCTCTAGCAGTACCATCTCTTGCTTGGGTAGAACTACCGCTTGCTTGAGAGGTACTATCACCTGACAACTTAGGAACTCGAGCTCTTAATAGTACCATCGCTTGGGCCTGGCGGTACCACCACCCAGCCCAACCCCAGGTCACTGAATTGGCCTTTCAATAGGCTCAATTCAGCCCTAGTTCAGGCCCAATAGATTCATAATCAAGTTGGCATGGTTACACCCATAAACTAACTCAATTAAACTCTAAACAACTTCAATTAAGACTCAACAACTCTAATTATAATCATGAAGCCTTCAGCATGTTGTCTGACATGTCATATGTTTATTTGGTATTTCGTCTAAACCTCCAACGCATCGTCCTTTCCTTTGGCATGTTGACCTCCCATAACATCCGATCTTCTTTGTGCAATACCTGATCTTTCTGACCCGATGCCCGAACTCATGGCACGAAGTCCATCTTTCGACACGTCGACCAATCCTCCGGCCCGACGTCCAATCTCTAACATGATATTCTCTGGCCTAACGTATGATTCTCCTGCTTCAACAATTTGTCTTTCGATAGTTCAAGTTCATGATTGAAGTTTCTCCTGTGTCACTTATCTCAAATGTTTATTAGTCTATAAACTCATCAATTGATTTTAATCATTAAAATATGGGATTCAACAAAAGATAACTTGGCCAGAATGTTCGCGTGTGTGTTACTTGTTTGGGGAACTCTTTGTATGACGAACCGATGGAAGCAAGTGGTGAGTTGACATACCTCTACCAGAATGTTCTAGGTCTGTCTCGATCTGGACGATCTAGTCTGGATGCACATCATTGAGGGGAACCTCGATCAACTACTCAATGGCCTCATGGTAGGGGGTGAATCTGTTAGGGTCCCTTGGATCCATTGAGGGCTCCCCGGATCCCGCGCCTTGAGGTGCAGTGGCGAGGCAACACTGTCCTGATCCCTAAGGATCTCCTCTTACTTTGTCGATTTCCCCTCGGGTGGGGAACTCGATCGCCGAGTGGTATGTCGATACCAACACTCTTAAATGGTTGAGGGTGAGCCAACTAATAATTGCATTATAGGTCTTGTCTTGGGGCTCCTCCCCAAAGGTAGCATGGAGAGTTACTATCTCAAAAGGGGAAACGAACTTCCCGTGAACCTGGTAAGGGAGGTTGTCATTGGGCGTAGGTCACTCCTGGTCAATCTGAGCTTCTGAAAGGCATTGACAAATAGCACGTCGATGGCAATTCTAGTGTTGACCATGACTCTCTTCACCAAGTAGATGATATTCGTACCAAAATGGACAGCAAGTTGTCCCAAGTGTTGTCATTGGCTTCTTCATCCTAGAAAGAGATCAAGGGTTCCCTTTCCATCCTTATACATTTTCCCTCTGACATAGTGTGCGTCGAGGTGCCTTCTTCTTCTATGGTGGGTTTCCTAAGAATGATATTGATTTGCCTTCCGACGCATCGAACTCTCGGAGGGGAGGGACCCCATCAGGGGAGAGCTTGTTGTGGGGAGTCATAGAAGAATATTCTTATGACATTCCCCTCCTTTTAGCGCTAAAATGTAAACACAAAGAGACCGTCGACTAGTGGGTTGGCTTGATTAGTTCTTTGCCGAAAGCACAGGTCCCTTCTGGTCACTCTTCCTAACTGATGTGGAGAGTTGGTGTTGACGAAGAAAGCTACAGGGAGAGGCACCATGCTAAGAGTGGCTTAGTCTTCGGGCGACGAAGCTTGGTCTGAGAGCTGGGTGATCTCCTCCATTAGGTAGTTTCTTGGTCACACTTCCGGAGTTTGTCGATGACTCTACATAGTAAACTTTCACCGATGGCATCCAGGCTCGACCCCTCCAATGCTTAAGTCAAGAAAGCAAAGGGGGAGGAAGATAAGGGTATCAATAATGAATTAAGAGAGTAAATAATCTCTTCTACTTGTCTACCCCGACTTGGCCCAAGATATAGTTTTTATACTTGGGTGCTGGAGCGAACAAGCTTTCGTCAAGGCTCTCCTTATCCGGTGTGGTGAAAACATTTAATGCGAGCAACATTAGCACATACTCCCAGGGGCAACATTTGGGATTGTTGCGATGACACCTCTGTCGAGTTTCTTTGCTTCTTCGAGCCAAGCAAAGTGTAGTCCCCTCCTCTGCTTCTTCGAGCCAAGCAAAGTGTAGTCCCCTCCTCGTTTATCCGACTGGTGAAGCTAAATCATGCCGTCGACCATTAATGCATAGCTAAGTTTAATTTCCCGACTGCAGTATCGGTGAAGAGTGATTCCTACGATCTCACTTCGAAAACTCAAGATAGATGATGTGACATCTCGTCGGTGGTCTTAAGGCATAGGTGGCTTAGAGCCTTCGCTTAGATGTTGCTTACATGATGAGGGGAGGTAGGAGGTGCTAAGGTTCATCCCTGTCAACACTAATATGGAAAAACCTTCCATGTCAAGGAAAAATCAGGAGTAAAGTCAAATAAAATACATTCAGTCCTCCTGAGATCGTATAAAGGATATCTTAGTATCATAAAGTCGTGGCAGAGTACTTCACATTACATGCATTACTCCAATTTGTATAACCAGCATTTTGCACATACATTCTGCAGATTGATGCAATAGATCACTGCTTGCAGGCACACAAATCTTGGTGATGGCTTTTGAAAGTTGAGCAAGTGGAGCAGTCATAATAATATGAGAGAAATTCATTGCCAACAAGAAAGTATTAAGCACACTTATTTCGACAGACCAAAACAGTTCTCTACAATGACTAAAGTCCATAAAGGAAAATTGTATAATGCCAACACCGCTAGAGGCATTATGTAAAAGCCTTATGAATCCGTACAATAAGAACTCGATCACAAAGGAATTTAGTCTTGGCATTTATAACTGGTACACAGAAAGCTCTTAAAACAAAAAGAATTAAGTGAGCAAGCGAAAGAAGAGAATCACCCCTCCAATCTGCTACAAGGCTAATGTGAGATGTCATGGCAGAGTGCTTAAATCTGAACAAGAACAAAGATACTCAAAATTTTTGCAAGAGATTAAGTGAACATAACTGTTGTCATAACAGTCATGCTATGTATATCAGCTTCAACGCCTCCAGAAACGGCCATGCTGTTTCTGATCTTGCATCCTCCTGCAAGACAGTTAATCAGTGTCTCCAAATGCTAAGGACCCAGCAATTTGAGTAATATAGAATTATAGAGCACATTTGACATCAAACCTAGTCATGTTTATCACTTGAATCATTTACAACCATATGGCTTATGTTCTACCAACTACCAAGTATTACCGATCAAAGATTGACAATCTTTTTAACCAGTTCTCAACCTACATCAGTCAAATCATCAACTTGCTGAGACTTTTCATGGATGTCTCATGCAAACTACAAGACCAATTATGACTAGACTGACTAGCGTATCATTCATTATACAAGCAAGCAATATTTGTTATGGCACCTTACCAGATTGACTTTTCGAACATAGGAATATGCTTCACCCTATAGGGAATAAACCATCAAAGAAAATTCAAATTTCTTAAATCAAATACTCTTAATTCAACCAAACATGTACATGAATTAACAAGCAACATTAGGTTTTAGATACTTAAAACAATAAACATGATTAGGAAAAAGATAACTCACAAGTATCATAATCATCAAATTGGCTTCTTGGTCAATCGATTCAAGACTATTACACAGTTTGCTGTCTAGATCAAGTGCAAATGTAATGCAGCACTTACCTCTGATGTTCCTTGGAGCGTTCAATAAATTCGCTAGCTATATCATGGCCATGATAAGATGCAAGCACAGGTCTTATATCAGCAGGTCTATGAACAGCCACATCTGCAGCAAAAATTTTCAATTGCAGAATTCAATCAAAGTCAAGGCAGCAACAATGCAACATGACAAAAGAAAACATCTTCCCAGCATGGAATCATACAATTATACAGTAACTTACATTCAAGAAACGGAATAAGATCTAGAAGTGCGGTGTCATCATTTTCTAGCGTCCAGGGCTTAATGGGTACACAATTCTCGGGCTGAAGGCTAGATTCTAGAGCATGCCCACTGATATAAAGTATCCGTGAAGGATCTCTATTCAGCTTTGATAGGTCCTGCAAATTCCAGTGAAAGAAGCAAAGATGAATAATTTTAACAACTACAAACAATATTATGTCAGCAATACCAATAGCCGTGTCACATAGAAAACCTTGGTTTACAAATCCTCTAATGACCATCTGTAGCTGCTACCAATAGTTGATCTACAGGGTTGGTTTTCAGTGCTCACTAAACCTTGTATTTCTAAGTAAATCAATAATACACTTCGACACCTTAAGTTTGTAAAAATGGAAAATCCTTATGCTCCTTCAATACCTCTGTCAGATCTTCATTGTCCATGTAGCCACTTAATATCGGTCTTGACCATAAATTTAACCTTTCACATCAAAATAGATAAAATGAAGCCTATTGCATGAGGGTCCTACCAATATTTGGCAGGTCTTTATATATGTCAATCTCACTGTAGATGCAGCAAAGAAGTCTTAAGAAATGGAACCTTCACACAGTGAAGCAATCTTACCAATAGTTGATCTACAGGGTTGGTTTTCAGTGCTCACTAAACCTTGTATTTCTAAGTAAATCAATAATACACTTTGACACCTTAAGTTTGTAAAAATGGAAAATCCTTATGCTCCTTCATTACCTCTGTCAGATCTTCATTGTCCATGTAGCCACTTAATATCGGTCTTGACCATAAATTTAACCTTTCACATCAAAATAGATAAAATGAAGCCTATTGCATGAGGGTCCTACCAATATTTGGCAGGTCTTTATATATGTCAATCTCACTGTAGATGCAGCAAAGAAGTCTTAAGAAATGGAACCTTCACACAGTGAAGCAATCTTACCAATAGTTGATCTACAGGGTTGGTTTTCAGTGCTCACTAAACCTTGTATTTCTAAGTAAATCAATAATACACTTTGACACCTTAAGTTTGTAAAAATGGAAAATCCTTATGCTCCTTCAATACCTCTGTCAGATCTTCATTGTCCATGTAGCCACTTAATATCAGTCTTGACCATAAATTTAACCTTTCACATCAAAATAGATAAAATGAAGCCTATTGCATGAGGGTCCTACCAATATTTGGCAGGTCTTTATATATGTCAATCTCACTGTAGATGCAGCAAAGAAGTCTTAAGAAATGGAACCTTCACACAGTGAAGCAATCTTACCAATAGTTGATCTACAGGGTTGGTTTTCAGTGCTCACTAAACCTTGTATTTCTAAGTAAATCAATAATACACTTTGACACCTTAAGTTTGTAAAAATGGAAAATCCTTATGCTCCTTCAATACCTCTGTCAGATCTTCATTGTCCATGTAGCCACTTAATATCAGTCTTGACCATAAATTTAACCTTTCACATCAAAATAGATAAAATGAAGCCTATTGCATGAGGGTCCTACCAATATTTGGCAGGTCTTTATATATGTCAATCTCACTGTAGATGCAGCAAAGAAGTCTTAAGAAATGGAACCTTCACACAGTGAAGCAATCTTACCATGACACCAAATCTCCCCTATTTACGTCTGATACAAGATAAAACATACCTGTGTTGAAATGTTCTAATACTCATTGCTTGTGCTATTTGTCTTATCACACTAATAATATCATCTTTCAACTCTTCCAAAGGTGGAAAAAGAAATCACATCTCAAAGCATATATGTAGCTTTGATCTATGAGGCCAATTACCCAACCTCCTTTTCTAACGAGGTATATTTGTTAATAGTCCTCCGGCAAAAGACATGCCAATCTTTAGGTATCTTATATCAGTGATTTAAAAAGTGTTAGGTGCCAAAAGACGCCAAGGTCCCAAAATGCCCGAGGCACTAGGCGCTTGTCCGAGCGAAACGAGAGGCTCTGAAATATTAAAATATAAAAAACATATAATATAATTATTTAAATAAAAATATGATATTAAATTAAAAATATACTGTTAACAGTATATTACTTAAGTTAGAGGAGGCAAAAAAAATATTCTCTGAAATATTAAAATATAAAAAAATATATAATATAATTAAAAAATATAATTATTTAAATTAAAATATGATATTAAATTAAAAATACTGTTAACAGTATATTACTTAAAGTTAGAGGGGGGAGAAAAAATGTTAACAGTAACAGAGGGAGATAGCAATAGCGACGAAGGATTAGTTTATGATAGTTGCGGCAGCACTATGAACGATAGCAGCGGTAGCGGCGGAAGCTGTGGACAGCAGCAACAACAATGGCAGCGAGGGAAGCTGCGGATAGTAGCAGTGACAGCAGTGAAAGCTGCAAACAGCAGCAGTGGCAACGGCGGAAGCTGCAAACAGCAGCAACGACAGCGACGAAAGCTGCGGACAACAGTAGCAGCAGCGATGGAAGCTCCAGAGGGCATCCACTGGTGGCAAAGGAACCTGCAGTCCTCTCCCTCGACAGTGGAAGGAAGCTATGGGAGCCGTCGGACTTGTCCGTCGACAACAAAGGAAGGTTCGGTCCGCTGCGTCTGCGACGAAGGCAGCGACAGAAAGCGTCAGCGGCGGAGGCAAAAGTAGCGCTAGGGTTCCTTAGGGTCGCGTGGGCGTGAAGCATGGCTTTTGAGGTAAGAAACTACGAACCGAACCAGCCTTAAACCGGTTCGGTTCACCTAATTGAATCGAGCGCTTGCCTGAAGTGCCCAGCGACTGTGTTCAGGTGAGTGCCCAGGCGGCGCCTCATTGAAGCGCGCCACCTGGTGCACACACGAGGCACTCGGGCCTCGCCTCGCCTCGCCCGAGCACCTATTTAAATCACTGTCTTAGATCACTATGAAACTAAAGCAGTCACTTAAAAGTCATGAGCAAAAGAACTAGAGCCCTCAACATAATAGTGTTGCTTGTTTACTGCTTGAGATAATTTTAGCCTAAGAAATCTAGATTATACCATTCACATATTATTAAGTCAACCAAATATAATAACAGTTTAGTAATATGCCAAAATAGGTAACAACCGATACTAAAAAACTGAATACCCGATAATGCTTTCCATTCACATATTTTGTTGCAGCTCTTGACAGTCTATAACGAATGCAACCTTTCTGATCCAGCCTTTCTAGTACAGGATCAACATACTGCAAACATATTATCAGCCACTTATTAGAATGGGCACCAGTAATCTCCAATTATCAAAAGTAAATTAAGCCAATTTACCATACTCAGTTGATCTGAGTACACGACAATTTCATAAAACTTAGCAAGATGTTCCAAGAAGGCATCAACTCCAGGTCTTTTAAATGTTCTCCAACCTCTGTCACGCTTCCAATTAGAAAAGCATTATAAGGTCAGACAAACTGTAAAATCCGTAGAGACAAAAACAGATATTGTGCATAATGCATGATAGATCATTTTCATTGAGATATTTAGCTAGTTATATAGTTTTCTTCAAGAAATCTGGTGCTAAAAAGATTACAGCTTTTGACCGAGTGATGTATGAATAGCAGCTAGCAGTCAGCCCAATTCAAGATCCCAAGCTTCAAAATATGACCATGTTAGTTATATACCATAGATAATGGTACCTAGTGGAACGAGATGCAACTAACTCAAAGTGGGCAGCACATTCACATTCAAGGACTTGTAAAATATTGTTTTAAAAACATTTGAAACAAAGCTAGAATAACCTGACAGATGATAAAGAGGAGATGTAACAAGGAAAGAATGAAATACTCAAACAAAGTGAAATAACAGAAGGAAAACTGCTCATGCAAAGAATTAAATCGTATGTACTGGTCTAACCCACTATCAATATCGAAGACAAAGAGAGAAATAACAGAAAGAATTGTTCATGCAAAGACTTTTCAGTACTCCAAGTCAAGGTTTTAAATACTAGTTAGACCAGTATGTACCGACTGATATTTACTGGTCCAACCAAGTATGGATAGAGTAAAATAACAGAAAGAAGATTGTTCATGCAACGAACTAGTTAGTATATAAATCAAGGTTTGAAAGGTGACCTTGGTTCATTCCTTCCTGCAGGAATACAAGAAAGCAAAGAAGGATGAAAGGTCTTTAGTAAGGGGCGAGGCCCATTGCATTAAAAAAATTACCATCAAAGTCGAGACATTGTAGTGGTTAGTGCATTATTGCATAATTGATAGGTCTGTTGCATAGGTCTTGAGTTCAAGTACATGTGTGAGCGTCTTGCATGCCATTTAATTTAATACAAAAAAGTTATTATTTTTTAAAATGAGAAGATAAGTCAATAACAAAAGCATTAGGACCCAATATTTAAAGGATGAGAAAAGGCCCATGGCTAAAACACAGTTTCATACATGCATTTAGGGAATCATTCAGGATGCACACATACCATGAAGAAGGCTATGGAATGTCCCTCCTAACTAAAATTACCACCAATACCAATTCTTGAATAATCCAATCAACTTCAAAACCTTACTAAAATGAATGTTGTCCATTGAGAGGTGGTTCAGTCATTCTTTGCTTGATGTCCACAAACGCTCTACTAGGTGTCTGAATTCAATGAAGTACTTTCTTTCAAGGAATCAGTGATAGAAGCCATACTAAGAATAAAACCTCAGAGAACCTCTTACACAAAGAAACTATCATGCGGAAACTACAAAAACCAGAAATGATTTTGGCTCTAGCCATTCCCTAATAACTTTATTCTTTTCAGGGTCTGCAGCTATACCCTGGAAAAGACAATGAAACCACTGAATGGGACTTTCTAAATACAGTTCAGCTTCTCTAACGCTTCCAAAATCCTGATAAATGTCTTGAACCATGAAAAGACATCCCTTATGAGGAAGAAGAAAAGGCAAAGGAGGCATACCAGAGGTGGAGGAAGAGGCAGTGGCCTCAAGCTGACAGGGATGAGAGAGAGAGAGAGAGAGAGAGAGAGAGAGAGAGAGAGAGAGAGAGAGCGAGAGAGAGAGAGAGAAAGAGAGAGAGGATTGTGATAGGAAAGTCAAAAGGAGAAGAAAAAACTAGAGTTGCAAAAAGCTGTCAAAAAAATAGAAAAATGATTGGATCAGGGTACCAAGTGATATAGGCTTACCATCCGGGATTCCCAGATTTAACCATCAAAACTAGGTGGCATGCCTAGTATGGTAGTCATATAAGCCAGTATACCCAGTTTCAAAACTAGGTGAAATCATCCAATCTGCATGCCAAAACCTGGTCAGACTGATAAATATCAATCGATACCCACCATTCTGACCATAATCCTGGATGACTATAACCTTCTCATCTCTCATATTTCCCCTCTGAGTAAAGTTGCTACAAGTCTGGGGACACATGAACAATGATAGATTTGCAACATTTTTCAATTTAAACTCCTTATTGTTAACTGAGCAACCAATAAGTTCAAAACAACTTTTTTGTGCATCCTTTGCAAACAAAATCAACTCATGTCATTTACACACACACATTTGACAAGGATTTTAGAAAAATGCTAGTACATAGTGAACAATGTAAAAATATAGTTCATAAAAAGGATTATAAGTCTAATCAACAAGAATACTTTTCTTTTATCATTTTGACAACAAGCAAAGTTAACATCACACTAAAAATTTAACATGATTTTTGTCATAATACGTTTTCTTCAGAGTGTGGAAGAATATTCATTTAGAAGTTGGAAGTTGACACACACCTGCACATTCCCTTTACTAGGTACAAAAAATTAAATATTATCAATTTAAAACAGAAAGAACTAAAGCATAAAAATGAATGCTTCCCAAGCTTTTACATAATCCAAAGGCTATAACTAGATTGGAGAATTGGACAAAGAATTAAAAGATGTTACATATGAGAAAGATACAAAAGCAAGCACCTGACAAAAACTATCTATTTGTAAAGTAGACCCAAAAGAGTAGACACCACTAACAGGCAGCAGAAAATATCCAGATTAGCTTACTTGGCTTACAACCTAGTTTTATCAAAAGCAGACTATGGAAAAAACAGGCTTATCAGTGAACATGATCAACGAGAGTATACACATGAGCTATCTCATACAAGGACTTAAATATTGGCCCAGTTTCAATGACATCGGACTGATACGATACTAGCATACCAGATGGTATACTGACCTGAATCATCCAGTATTAGTAAATAAAATAATAAAAATAAAGGACAAATTCTCAGAAAAAGCTCTTTTTTTTTTGCAAGAAGTGCCTCCCATTTCCAAAATTCCCAAACAGTGTGCCTTTTTACCAATGCCTGAAATACTCCCAGCCACCTACCCCTTTTCCCTCCTTTTTCTCTCCTTTTTACACCGCATTACAATGTTCTCAGCAATACTAGAAAAACACTATAATGCAGTATAAAAACATTGTAACTTGAGCAATACTAGAAAAACATTGTAATGTAATAAAAATCATTGTGTTATAGTGTTTTTTTACTGCATCGAAGTGTTTTTATACTGCAATTAAGTATTTTCCTAGTATTTTTGAAAACATTGTAACACAGTGTAAAAACACTATAAACACAATGTTTTTATAAAATGTACAAAAACACTGTGTTATAATATTTTTATATTGAATTACGATTTTTTTTAGTATTACTGAAAACATTGTAACTGGAGCAGTTTACCCTATGGACTGGTCGAAAAGGAAGAAAAAAGAATATTCCAAGTAATAGCCAAAAAAGGGACAGTATTTGGGAATTTTGGAAACAGGGGGCACTTCTCGAGAAAAACATAAAAGGAGAAGCTTCTTTCAGGAATTTGCCCAAAAATAAAAATATATTGAAATGTATTACATTTTTCTATTGATGCTTAGTTAATTCAGGAAATACTGGTGGTACATACCAATATAACCAGTATTTAAAATATTGATAATTACAGCAAGTTCAGTAATAATTTCTTCTAGTTGCAAACCTCTTCTTTGTTCCTAATCTGTAAACTATAATCAACATAATTTTGGTAAATCAAGCAAAATTATATCACACATCTATGAAGATGGCAAAGAAGTTACCTTCCAGTCAGAGTATACAAGAGTCTCATTAAGGTCTAGAACAAGAGTGAAAACATGTTGTTCTTGAGGATGCAGATCAGGAAGCAGCTTCTCTGATGATGGTTCAGTAAATCCCTAAAAACAACAGAAATACACAACTGCGACTAAATGAAGCAGCTATAACAACATGAAATTGCTAATAATAATAAGCAATGAGTATTTACAAACCCGAACATGATCTTCAATTGCCCTCCTAAGATCCAGGTACAGCTCAAGTGCTTTGACAGGAACTATTCCAAGAAAAAATTGCAATAAAAGAAAATGAATTAAAGCAACATCTAACAAGGTAGCAAACAGGTCACAAATAGGTACAAAAGACAACAACATAGAATTAATAAGCATAAACTATATATATAATTCATTGACTA
The DNA here is from genome assembly GCF_036884655.1 of Musa acuminata AAA Group. Taxonomy (NCBI): domain Eukaryota; kingdom Viridiplantae; phylum Streptophyta; class Magnoliopsida; order Zingiberales; family Musaceae; genus Musa; species Musa acuminata. Next base: position 46,915,277 of record NC_088346.1, on the reverse strand, counting down.
AGCACCAACTAGATCAAGAAACAAATTTGAGAAATTAATTAAATAAAAAGAAACATTGCAAACAAAATAAAAAGATCATTATAATAATCAATACAGAATGGCAAGTGCCATGCTATACCTAATTGTGCTATAACAAGTACAGACCATTTTTTCAGCTTGTGCCACCTATCACAACAGTTGGGCCAACTGATATAGAACTATCAGTACAATACCCAAAAGATAAGGGCACGTCCTTGTACCACAAAATGGAAATCCTTGTAGAAACAATATTATGATTTAATGGCTGTAATTATAGTAAATTTTAATATTCTAATGTAAATTTAATTATATCCTTGTCAAACAACCCAAATTTAAATTCATAAAGTATTTAAATTCAATTGGATCATCTCCTCAGTTTTTTGTTCAACTGGATCCTCCAATTCTCACATGTCAACCACCCATCAATAGGAGACCTACCTACCTACCAACCATAGGGTTGAAGCTCCTGTTTCTAATATGAAAGTACCGATTATAATTTCAGCTGTACAATAATTAAAGAGCCTACCAATTCCTAGACCTTTGTGTACAGGCCCTTGTTCTCATGTCAATGCACAAAGGATGCACCTCAACACACACCAAACTCCAGTTGACTCATCTATACTTGGCCTAAATTGGACGGACTTGACCTAATTTGGTCAAGCTGGGACAAATTGACCAATTCCAACATATTTCAACCAGACCATTGTCGTCTTAAGGAAGAAGAAGAAGAAAAGGAGGAGAAAAAAAGCTGAGACTATAACACATAGCAAATTTCCATGACCACAAAATTAATCATCTCAAAACTATTGAGCACAATAAGTAGCCATTAAATGTCCACAAGATTCAATAGCAATGAAGAAACATATATAATAATGAGTCATCGATACTATTCACACAAAATAAATTGATCCTTCACCTGATACCACACAAGAAAGGGATAGCAAGATCCAGGCCTGTCCAAGGAGAAATGGAGAGGAAGAAGAGATGTATGGAAGAAGAAAGGAAAGAGGAACGAAGGAGAGGAATAGGTCTCACTCAAAAGCTTGTCTAGCAAGCTTTCTTCACCTGCAGACAGCAAGTGGGCAATCATCCACGGATTTAATAAAAATTGGAAGCCATAGAGTCTGATAAGAGGAATATGTTCTGATGATTCAAAATTCATATTGTACAAATCATTGCCCACATGTCCAATGAGCTAGTTTTATCAATTACTTAAAAGACAGCTTGAACTCACCCTCTTACTAATATATCTATTTTCTTTCAATCAGGAAAGATTAGAAAATAAAAAACTTCCATTTTATAGGTAACTAAACATTTCCACTGTGTGGATAAATGTCATGAAACTCTTCATTAGTGGAAAAGGAATTTATAACTTGTAATTTGTAAAAAGCAATTAAAGCTTTAAGCAACAAATGCTTCAGAGCCTTTACCTTTCATGACTGTGGAATAAACCAAATTGTTATATTTCTGTAAGAAAGAAAAGGAAAAGGAACTCTAAATTAACAATATAATTCATTGACAAATAACCAGAGATAATAATTAAGTGCAAAATAACTGGCAGATTCTTCAAAGGCATTAATCCATAAAAGTAATACAATTATACAATAAGTATACAATGGCAAAAGAACAATAGAATAATGTCATATTTGTTCATTATCACCAAAACATCAAAAGAGAAAGCAAAGGAATAGATATATTACATTTTCTTATCTACATGTAGGCAAAATGGTAATTATTATTATAAAAAATCTGGCAGATCCATCACAATAAAACATCCAAATTGAACACGGGATGCACATCATGAAACAATAAAATTCAGTAACAGAAAACGAATGAATATCCATCACATGGCTTTTAAAACATGGTTAAGTTGATCACTGTAATACAAACTTCCTTTTATTTGAGACTGTTAGTTCCTCGTTTTTCTCTTTGCACCCTCACTAAACAGAATGGAATGACATATTACAGTACCTTTAAGATATCTTAATTAAGTTCCTCAAAGGGCAAGAAATAGCCTCACTTACATAGCTAATGCCTAACTTTATTTACATGTGAACTACTAATTGGGGTACAGAAATCTATATTGTCATACTTCTCTACTTCAAAATAAAAAGCAAAGCAACAAGGTTATTCAATTGCCTTTACGGTCACATATGCACTTCTTATATCCCTAACTTCTTAAGTAGGTGCCATACTGTTGAGAATTTTACAATCAATAAGTGATACCAACTGTGTGATGGTACATTATGTGAGAATAAACTTCTTACAAGAAATCAAAACTATAAATATCTAATAAATATTGTTTTTTCTTTGTCATTTTCATGTAAAAAAGGTGAGTTCAAATAACATAATCCAATCATTTTCGATTAAATTGTTGGAGAAATCATCTAAAGAGTAATGTAACTTCCTTTATCTTTCAAAACTACAAGAAAACTCATGAATCCAGTGTATTTAATTTTTATCACTATCATCTGTGATGTATGACAAAAGCCAAAAAATTTTAGTCCTTAACTAAAAGTTATTTACTAAAAATTAGGCATGAGTGTATATTTTTCAGCAGTCACTGCTTTACATTTTCACATTAAACCTAATTAATTTAAGCTGTTAATTTACTTCAATGTGTTTTCTTTCACCTAAACTACAAAAATGGGACATAAATGGATCTAGGAAGAGAAAGCTTGCCTTCTCTTTCACATTTATTGTTGAAGAAACAATAGGAGAATAAAGTTGCTTTGATCAACCTTGAAACTTAATCCCACACTAAAGACTAAAGGAAATGTTTCAACAAGCTCAAATACAATATTACATCCACAATTGAGTACTTTTAACAATTAGACACACTTAAATGTACACTAGGTAATATTACTAAATTTATTTTTTTAAAAAGAGCTCTGATCAAGTGCAAGCTTCACTGCCGTGGAATCTAATTTAACAAAAAGCTTGGATTTAGTACAACAACCCTAAAAGAAACTCCCAAATGCAATGAAAAGCAAGCAACATGAAGATTCATGTGCTTAGCCTGGACAATAAACATTTCACGAAAGGTATAAATTTGGTCTATAGAACTTTAATAAAACCACTAACCAATTTTTCCATAAATTGCATCTCCTGAAACTTTTATGGCATCGATTTAGATAACCTTGTACTACACACTTTATGATTTCCACCATGTCAAGAAGTTAAAAGAACACACAGATCTGTGGGATGTATACATCCAAACAAACTCCATTCAGGATATCAGAAAATACTTTTTAGTCAAAGAGAGATCCTAGCTAAAGGAAATTATACGCAGCACAAGTGTTTAGTTTTTTCCCTTGAACTATTCCTCCTATTTCTGGGAAAAAATAAGACTTACTTGGAAACTAGATGTGTCATCTCTTACTGGGCCTTTAGTCATTTCCCGCAAAACCTTTGCCTTCTCTTCCACCTCATCTACCGTGTATGCTGTGCAAAAAATGGAATGGAAATAACATATAATAACCAGTAAAAAAAATAGTTCATCAAATTACGATACACAACCAAAATCAAGAACAAGTGATATGCAGAAAACAAATAAACGTTTCGAACATACAATAGGATTATGCAAAACAACATCTGGCTTTGCTCTTTATTAGTTGCGATCAACAAACTTTAGCATATAACATAATTTTCCTGGTAAAATCCAGACATCAGATACTACACATGTCCGCATTATATAACTGAACGAAGCAATTCTGATAAATAATTGTGCATTCTCCATGAAAATTTACCATTTTCTAGTCTGTACGTAACTGTACGTAAGTTACGTGCATTATATAACTGTACGTAAAATGACGAAAATTTAGCGAAAGAAACACAGACAGAAATTTCAGATTTTTAATGTGGCTTTCTTCCACAATGTTCATATCCTTCCCTCAAAGCACAAAAGAATCAAATGGAGCATCGATTCTAATTCGACCAAAAGAACAAAGATAATAGGGCTAAAGCGGGGGGAGGAAAGGGGAGGGGAAGGAGAACAGGGAAAACCGTAAGTTGCGTAGGCAGTGGTTCCGACTGCGGCGGTGACAGCGGCGAGAGATCCAAGCTTGAGAAGGCTCCAGGATCGCCGGGCGGTGGAAGACGGGGGAGGCGGCGGGCAAGGGGGAGAAGAGGACTGGTCGTTGAGGAGGGCGTCCGAGGACACGATGGGCTCCTTGGGAGGAGCCGCGGAGACGCTAAGAGCTCTGCGCTCGCTCCTCTGCTTCGCAAGAAGACGGACAAGGCGGGATCGGACGAGCCGAGAAGACATGGCAGTGGAGTCGAAGACGAAGGCCCTCGAGCAAGAAGAAGGGGTTTGGACGGGTTTACCATTCGAGCCTGCTGTTGGAAGTAAAAAAAGCACTACGATTCTGTAGCACGTGTGTTACACGTGATTTACCAGATGGGTCTTCCAAGTTGAACCCCCTGCAAATTTGGTCAAAATTCAGTCCAATTTCAGATTTATTGTTCGTCCAACAACCTTTATTTGTAGATGAGTTCTCGCTTATTGTTCGACGAGCAATCTTTCAGGGATCTCTTACTGATTTAGATATGGGTTAATTATAGATTAGTCTTATAATTAAATTTTTTTAATATTTTGATCTTTATATTTTTAAAAATTATATTGACAATACCGTGCTTACGAAAATAAATCATTTAATATAATTTCTCCTCGTTGACTCTTAAGATAAAATACTACACATGCTTAGTAGTAAACACGTGCTCAATGAGAAACCCTTATAATATTTTCATTAGTAGAATTAACGATATAAAAAAAATTAAATATTTTATTTTTATTAATATAATAGAACTAAGATGTTAAGAATAACTAACTACAGGGAATAATTAATAATTAGCCCATTAGATATTGATAACCAAATATCGAAGACTATGATCGAGATCATCATCCGTGTCTAACAAGTTGTTATACTATAGTTAATATCATGTTAATATAATTGATTCTAAGAGCACATATAGGTGATCATTAATTATGAGTTAACTATGGATTTCCCCCTATAGTTAGCTACCTTTAGTATTTCGATTTTTATACTTTAAAAAATTGCATTGGTATCCATATAGTTACGAAAGTGAAACAATTAGGTCTATTTATTATAATGACATCAATTTTTATCGATATAAATATGAAAATAAATGATAAAAAAATAATTTTAAGTTCAATGGTGGATACTAGTGCCGCTAGCTTCGATGGTAACAGACGACGACGTGCTGGCATCGTTGGTGGCGAACCCCTCCCCCTCCCTCCTTGTCCTAGGTGTCGAGTAGTCGTCGCCCTCCACCTTGACCACATCCTCGATGCTATCCCCTTGTCCTCCCCTTCTTCTCCACCCTTCCCCATGGTGTCAAGCACGTCTGCCACCTTTCCCATGGCAACTTCATCATCACTCTCATCTATGCCCTCTCCTCCATTCGCCTCGTCGTCATCTCCTAGTCTCATTCCCTCACATGACCTCCTCTCCGACTTCTTTATTAGCAGGACCCACCATCTCATCGTCGACCTCAACAATTCCCTCATCTTGCTCAAGTTCGGAGCTCCACTTCATCGATGGCATCCACATGACCATGTTTCGCCACATCCAACAGGCGGCATCATCGTCTACCACTCAACATCACACCAAGATATCCGTGATCGGTGCTAGGAACGTGGGCATGGCCATCGCCTAGACAATCCTGACAAATAAGCTAGCGATGGTGGATGCCAAACTTATCAAGCTATAGAGTGAGATGCTTGTAGCAAGTCGCAACCTTTCTCCCACGCACTCGAATCCTCGTGTCTCTGGACTATACGGTAACGACAAACTTGGACATTTGCATCATCACGGTTAATGCTTGGCAAATCTCGGGGGAGATGCAACTAAACCTGCTACAGTGCAATTGGGAGATTGAGTGGGAGATGGTGACGTCGCCTATTGGATGGGGTGGAACAGGTCCTGTGTATGTCATCGGCGAAGAAGAGCTTTGAGCTCGAGTAGGACGTGGGGAGTGTGAGGTTGGTGGCAAGATGGTGGGTCTAGTCAATGACGAAGTCAAAGAGGAGGGCAAGTAAGCAAATGGGACCAGGAGACAAGACAGGGCAGAGGGAGGAGAAGGCATGAATAAGGGTGGTGATGACGTTGCCATGGGAAATGTGGTTGACATGCTTGACACAGGGGGCAAGGGTGGAGAAGAAGGGGAGGATAAGAGGGGAGGCAGAGGGGGTAATGGTGAGGAACTGTTCGAGGAGGCAGAGGGCGACGACCGCTCAATGCCGGGATGAGGGGGGTGGGGAAGGTGTCCACCACCACTGACACTAGCGACACCGGCATCCGTCACTATCGATGCCAGCGACGCTATCGTTAGCCATCGTCACTATTCACCACTGAACTTCAAAATTATTTTTTCGTCCTTTGTTTTTATGTTTACATCGATAAAAATTGACGTCATTATGATAAATAGATATAATCGTTTTACTTTCATAATTATAGGAATGTCAATAAAACTTTTTAAAGTATACGAATTGAGATACTAAAGATATTTAACATCAAGCAATATATAGTTAGACCCATTGATTACACACATAATTTTATGAATTATATATATACAAATATATAAGTTTGTGGGTATTTGTGGATTGCACGAATAAGGCTAGATATAAAATCTTCAATGTTAACATCCACGTCATGTTGCTTTGTTTTGTTAGAAAATAAACAAGATTGTATTAAATAGGGTCAATATGATAGGTTGCAAATTTACAGAGGTTTATGGTATTGAGTATGTCGAGAAATGATAGGCGTGAAAAGATTTATTAGTTGTGAGAGGACTCTCCTCCCTCATGCTTTCTATAATAACTTGAAATATGTCTTAAAAATCTAGTTGTCAACCTTGCGAATATCTTAACGAGTACTTGAATATGTCTCCCCTTAATCACCCTATTCATTAATTAATCCCCATAATTTTCTTATAAAAAAGGTTCGGTGAAAATAATTATTTATAATGTTGGATTGTTTGTTAATCTATAAGTCTTCATTGGATCAAATAATATGATATTGACGATAGGCTATTTAGAAGAAAGAGAAGAGGAAAAGGTAGAAAGGTAGTTCTTAGGCTCACTCCATATTATTTGACTCATATAGGAGCAAAACTCATAGCCTCACACAACTCAATCATTCATTCAAGAAAATATGATATCATTATAATTCCTTTGTCCCATTTTTAAGTCCCAAGTATAAAAAAAAAAAAAAAATTATAAAGAAAATATAATTATATCAAACTTAATCAACTAAATTATTTTTTTCTATTTAAAAAAAATATTATTAATAATATTATCAATGATGCAAAAATGAATAATACTTATTCACATTACTTTAACCTTCTCCTATTCTTTGTTGCTTATTTTTTCTGATGTGTCTGTTCATTCCTTGAATAAAATCCTGCACCCTCCTTTATCATAGGGTAAAATTATTTTTTTCATCAAATTTTTTTATGGTAAAGCTAGTAGAAATAACCGATGACATACTTATTGAATTTATAGTTATTGGATCTTTTGAACTCTAATACCATTTATTAGGAAGAAAAAAAAATTATAAAAATAAATAATCAAGAACATACCAAAAAGTTGATGTAAGATTTAATGTGGTTCGTCAACTCTCTACAGAGAAAATTAAATTTTTTAATATATGAGATAAATTACAAGGTCTTGAGTTATCCTCACCTAAATATAACTCTCCTCCTCTTACACCTCTCATATAAACCTGAAGTACATTTCTTTTAACATTCTTTACGCCTCTCTATAATCAAAATCCAAGATTTAAGATGTATTTGTAGGAATGAACTCTAATTCACTAAGGAATTTTAATTTAATTAAGACTCTCTCATCTAATTTGAATATAATTAGAATCTCCAAAAATCTTAAAGTAAGTATTTAAGAAACATCTTTCAATACAAAGGATACAGAGAATTTCTTTTGACCATACACTATGATCCCACTCTAAGTAGACACAACGCAGAGAGAGAGAGAGAGAGAGAGAGAGAGAGAGAGAGAGAGAATTCAAGTAAGAAGTATTTTCTCTCATGTTGTACGTTGCTTGATCGAGTGATACAATACAACCTAACGAGTGGTGGGATAATATATAATTGTTGGGATTGGTAATGACAGTAAGGGTGTGAATTAGTGCAAGTGTGTTTGAACTTAGTAGGTTCTATAAGTCTAGCTTTTAGAGGAATAAAAATTAGATTAATAAGTTTTCGATGTTGATATCTATCTCAAAAGGAATTAATGAAGATTATCTGGATTTGTCAATAAAATTCATATAAAAAAACTCAGATAATTGGACTAATATGTCCAAAATGAACACATGATCATCAACAATGGTTACTTGGACTCCCATTTACGATCTTAGTGTGTCCATCAATTTGATGGTGATATGCTGAAGCAAATTATAACATTGTATTCAAAAAAAAATTCATATAATTTGTTAACCCTATAAGAAAATAATGATTGGTGGTTTGGTTCATCTTGCAATCTAATAACTTATTTCATGAATAGCTCAGTGACACAATTGGTATATGTAGTTTTTTTGCATGCAATCTATATTGATTTACTGTCTCCATTATGTTGTTGCTAGCATAGCAAATACTGTTGTTTTTAGTTTTGGATCTTTCAAATCATTTTTGTAATAGATTTGGACCATTTTTTTTTTCTGATCCTTTGATAAAAAGATTCATTCTCTTCGTAAAGAAGAGGAGTTTGAACTATTAAATTTTTTTTTTTCGATTTATCTCGAGTTGAATACCTTATTCAAGAATTTTTATCCCTAAATCGATTGATAATTAGTAGGGATGGAATTATCTAGTAATCGATAAAATGTGTCTTATTGCTAAATCTTACCCTGTGGAGGCTTCACACACAAACATGGACATGTTAAATAAAAGATGACAAAGATGCATCATTCAGAGAATATTTTTATTAACTACAAGCGATTAACAAATTTTAAGCTATAATTATAGGATCTCTCTTTAATAGCCAAGTTTCTTTTTTTTCTTTTATCTCTTCTATCTCTCACCAATTTCCACTTTGGAAATTTCTAATTTGAGGAATGATCACATGTTCTTCACCATCCATCCCTTATCCTGTAGCTTCTTTTGGATGTCTATATGTTAGATGTTTCTTTTTCATCATATATATATATATATATATATATATATATATATATATATATATATATATATATATATATATATATATATATATATAATTGAAAGTTTTTTATATGTTTAAGCTTATAGCAAAATAAAAATTAGTTTTATAATAATAAATGTTGGGTAGAAATAAGACTGTAAGAAAATAATAAGATAGATATAAGAGAAATAGGATTATATGCTTCTATACAAAAGATCAAATTAGCTTAAAATGATGAGATTTTTATATGCTAATTCTATAAATTACTTCAAAACAGATAGTCTACTTTATGATTTATATTTATATTAGTCATTTACTGTGTTCTTATACATAAACAACCTCCTTGCTGCTTACTCACTTACCGATAACAAAACACTCTATAACTTTAAGAATTGAATACAACTAAACTAATGCAATAGAAATAAGGAACAAATCATTCTCAACTCTAAGGAAGGAATAGAATATAGCGACAGACTATTTTCAAGAATAGTATAATGCAGTTTGCAAAGTTGATTTTGTGATATGCTTTTGAGACCACTTTTGAAGCTTCATGATTATAAAATTTTATATCATGACTTGGTATAATCAGATTCAATTGTCAAGTCACTTAGGATACTTGATGAAATATCGTAATAATTTTTTTATTTAAGAATGACAAATGCTCTATTAGTTCTATACATTATGATATAAAATACTTTATAGTTAGCAAAAGAGTCCAAAAATAACCAATGTTAATTAAAAACCTAAGTTTCATTGTATTGATTGATGAATCATTTACTAAGTCCTTGCAACCTAAGATATTTTAAAAATATATTCTTATGATCGGGCTTACGAGCAACCCATAAAAGATATGATAATATATGTCCGAGTAAATATAATAATTAATATTTTACTTACATAATTAAAGTTATTTGTTTCTATTATCTTATTCATATTTATGTATATTCATTAGACGTGATAATATGATTATCTTAGTAAGATCAATTATAATGATCATTATAAATTATATTAGGAAAGATTAATACTTTTATTGTATGTAAAAGGGAGTATGACGCTATGACATGCAACCACTATGACTCACATCGATAGTCTAACTTAATGTAGTATTATTATATTATTAGACTTATTAGCTTATTTGATAGTAAAATGGTTTTCAAAAATTTTAAAATCTAATTAGGTAAAATTACTTTTAAATAAAATTTTATTTTATTTATTTTATATTTTAAATTCATTTTATATCTTACCAGTTAATTGATTAAGTGAAAAATATTAGATTATGTTATCATGTTTAATTAAGTAAGATATATTATAGATATGATTTAATTATAATTAGGGTTATCAACAAATATAAAGAAAGTCCAATTATGATATAATTCTTTATTGGGGATGACCGGGAGGGAGCCTCCTAATTTTTTATTCTAGACTCTTTACCCTCCCCTATAAATAGACATGACCTCGTAAGAACTAAAAACATTGATGAGATATTACATATCTGTTCTCAATCTCTCCTTAGTTCCTATTCCATCTTATAGCGATCTTATAAAAGATAAGAAGAGAATAGAAGATAAGTTCTTTGTAGATAGCTTCCTTCATATCGGATGAGAGTGCATTTGCATATGGTGAAAGGTATATATTGAAAGATATATAATTTTGATCTTGATCTATCATTATTTGATTTTAATTTTAATATTAAATTTTTTTCATATAGCAGTAGAATGATTAGTCTTATGCTAACTAACTCAATTTTCATTCTGAAGAACTGCTTTGTCTAACTATTAAAAGAAATATTTTAACCATTTGCGTTGGTGGAGTATTAACTTGCTTCTGCTGAATCCAACACAAAACATATACTTGAACTTCTACGGTAACTGCTCCTAATTGTTTATAGATATAGGGAGCGTTTAGTATATAAAGAAAATTATATAAAAAAATATTCATGCAATATTCTCATGCAAAAACTTTCGCCAAATGGGATCACCATGCAAAGAATTCTTGAACTACCTCTTGTCCGACATGACCCATTGTAACATAAAGAAATATTTCAATTGATAAGAAAACATGTTGTTGATAAAGTTCATGATTGGAAATAATATCCATCACTAATGGGGTACCAAGAGATAGACTCCTCTATCATTACTTGGGTATTTCTCATCTCGACAAAGGGATAACAATAATACTCTTATATTTGTACGAGGCTAATTACATATTATCCCTTATAATTGGTTAACTTTAGTATTTCAATTCTTATAAAATATTTAATACTTTTTGAATAGATTAATAAATATTTGTTATTTTTCATAACTCTCGTTTGGTTCTTATAGGCACGAAAGAGTAATGGAAAATACCAGTATTACCTCTACCATCGTCTTAAATAGTCAAGAGAAGGAACCACATGCGGAAAAAGATTCCACAATGGATAGACCTAATTGGTCATCACTCCCACTAGATATCGTAACACTGATTAGTGAAGAACTTCCCTTACCACATCGCATTTGTTTTCATACCACATGCAACGCTTGGTATTTTGCAACCTTGCTCAAGCCCATCCCATCCCCACTGCTCCTCGTACGCAACGATGAAAGTGAGCATAGTGATTCATGCCTGTTTGTATCTCCCATTACCGATTTTTTTTTTATCTACTTCCCTATCAACGAGCTCCATGGCACACGTTGTGTCGGTTCTAATGCTGGTTGGCTCGCGATCTTAGATGAACAACTAAATGTTAGCCTCTTAAATCTCTTGACGAAGACTCGAATCTACCTCCCCTCATTTATTACTTTGCCTCTTTATAATCCCCCTTACGAGAGTAAGTTTTTTACGACGGACTTCAATGATCTATTAGCTTATGCTCGTAATAATTCCTGCCTCAAAATTTTGCATGATTTCATCATTCACAAGGTAGTCTTCTCCTCAAAACCTACTATCCATAGCTACATCGCAATGATTCTTTACGGAACTGATCCCGAAATTGCCTACACAAAGGCGGGCAATGAAAAGTGGATTTTTCTTGAGATGTCATCAACAATGAAATACTATTACGAGGATATCATGTATCATGATGGCAAATTTTATAGTATAACAAATGAATCTGAGGTTCAAGTGTTCGACTTAAGTGGAGATCATCCTGTCATGATGGTACTCATCGAGAGATTAGCACATAGTACTGAATACCTTGATAACATATCCGGTTCCACCATCAATGATTTGTATAGCAAATACTTGGCATGCTCGAGCACAGGAGAGATGTTCCTTATTCTATGGCATAGAGACCATGCATATTACCCGAATAATGGGGTACTGCCTAGACCAAAGGATTTCATGCTTATGAAGGTTAAGCCAGAGACAAGTCATTGTTGGGCTACCACGAAGGATATGGGGAACATGTGTCTATTCATTGGTAGCAACAATCCCATTTTGATACCTAGCAAGGATTTACAAGGATTAAAAGGAGACCATATCTTCTCTGTTGAAACCTTCCCAAGTGAAGAGGTTGATCGATATACTCGTATTGTTGGATGCTTCGATTTGAAGGAAGAAAGGTGGGAGAGCTTCAGTGAATCATCACAGTCTCCACTGTACCTGAGACCACCCATCTGGTTTACACTCTCATTGCATTGAGTACAATAATATAAAGATATGTTGGTCTATTAGTCATATTTGAACAGTAAACATTTACATGGAGCTAATTAACCATTTCCATTTGTTCTATATCGAGTAAAGAACATGTTTTGCTTTATTTTTGGGATTGCATATGTTCCATTGAAGTTTCTCTCTCCCTGATTGATATGATACATAGCTGATGTTGTAATGCTTTAAATATGAAATCATAGATACAAAGCATTGCAATTGGTTTTCCTTCATGGAAAGACAGCATAAATACATGTGTCCCAATTCTAGAGAGAAAAAAAAATGCTTGCATGAAAAACTAGATTGTGGAATTATCAGGAAAATTCAAAGATTTCAATAAAGTAGCATTGGACATTGAATTTAGGTCTCTTCATATTGAAGTATTAAATGGCACTTAGTCCATTATAAATATTAATCTATAGATTAGAGGATAGATTGATCGATATAGTTTAATTTCTTTAAAACGAACATAAGCCAATTTGAGAATTTTGAATTCAATATGTAATACCAACTAATGTAAGGAAATTATTATTAGCATACGAGTTGGATAATATCTCCTAATCCTCACTACTTTTCACTTTTGAATTTTCTAATTTGAACATCGAAAAGATCGGAAGAAACCTTTCATTATGGCCTTCAATTACAAGTGTAGAGATTCTATGTGAAGCGTTTTCACCCAATTTGGATCGAGAATTAAGTTTTGGATTATTACTAATTCTTTTATGAATCATGATAAACAAAGAATCAAATTCACTTAAAGTTCTACTCATGATATGAGCTACCAACAAAGGTTTATATGTTAAACCTGAATATTCGATAAGGGTATATTAGGAATTAAAATGGATTTGGTTGTGGTTAATAATTAAGAATATGGGTTAAAGATAGCACATGATTATTGATTTATTTATCTAGAAAGAAATGATGATTACCTATATTTTAAAAGAAGTAATATCTACCTATAAATACTCAATTGGTAATTTATTAGTATTATATTATTTTAGGATAAGAATTTTATCGAGATTAGCATTAATTTATTTCAAGGTATTAAATATTTATGCTTTTTATTGCATCCTAGAATTAGAAAAAAAAATGAGTCAAAAATGGGTCAAGCACAAACAGTTGTCGATTTAGACATATATTGATAAAAGTTAGGTTCTAGGTTCTTATTATCCTCAACTAATGTTGAATTAAATGATATTATCAATGCTCCCTCTTATAGGCGAGTCAAGGGTTCATAGTCTAGGTGCATTAATCTTATATTGCAAGACTTATATTTACAAATTTAATCTTATAAATTAATATCGATAATTTATTAGTATTATATTATTTTAGGATAAGAATTTTATCGAGATTAGTATTAATTTATTTCAAGGTATTAAATATTTATGCTTTTTATTGCATCCTAGAATTAGAAAAAAAAAAAAAAAAAAAGAGAAAAGCTGATTGAGTCAAAAATTTGTCGTATAAGTACTTGTTAAATTTGGACATATATCGGTGCAAGTTAGATTTAGCTTAGGCATAAGAGAGACCTAATAGACTTATGAATCGTTGGTTCACATACTCCTCAATATGAGATTAAATGATATTATTAATACTCCCACTCGTAGGGGAGCCAAGGGTTCATACGATTTTATCTTTTCGGAACATGGGAGTGAGTTTGCTCAATGGTATACTCATACGATTTTATCTTTTCGGAACATGAGTTCCAAAAAAAAAAAGCTTCTAAGGGTAAGGAAGACCCGATGAATTTATAAGCTCTTAGTTCTCATACTCCTCAACGAACGTGAGATTAAATGGCTTTATCAAGAATAATTATTATTTTAATCTATTTTGATTATTTTTAAAAGATACTTATTGAATGTATGGTATGGATACATGCACTTATTATTATGTTCGTTTATATGTTAGCCATCTTTGAACAGTAAACACCGACGTTGAGCTAATTAATTATCTCGATGTTAATTAATTCCGTTTGTGCAATATTGAGACAAGAACATGTTTGGATTTATTATTGAAATTCATAATTACAATTTGGTTTTCCTTTGTGGGAAGACATCATAAACACATATCACAGTTCTACCAGAAAAAAAAAACCACTTGTACCATTAAAAATGAATTGAAGAAATGAATGAAATAATTCTGTATTGCGAAAATGAAAAACTCGAATGTGACTTTATTAGCCAAATTCAGAGAACATATTTTAAACAATAAAAGACACTCATACCATTAAAAATATTAATTTGTACATTAAAGGATAGATCCACCAACATAGTATAATTTCATTAAAATAAATATAAAGCAAAGTTGAGAATTTTAAATTTTATATTATTAGGAGAAAATATCATTGACGTCCTTGTCAGCCCGACATGAACTTGATCCGTACGTGCAGAGTTGTTCAAGGTGAAAAGCATCTCCTCTCGAGATGTTACCTGTACAAAGACCAAAATCAATAAAAGTTTTCTGAGTCAATCCCTTCGACACTCAAGTTAATCCCGATATCAATTTTTGTGGATCTATGTTCTCGATTTCAAAACCCTTACCTAGAGTTGAGTGTGTATTTTTATATTTTACCTTGGAGAGATAAAATATTAATGTGAAGATTCCATAGGGAAGGTAATTGTAACCGTCCCGAGTCATCCCTTGGACTCTCATGAATATTTCACAAAGAAGATATATTATAATCATTTTGAATTATCCTTTAAACTTCTATCTACGTAGAAAAGTACGTGATAGGTCGTGGGTCTTTTCCTCCCACAAATCTTATGTGGTACTCGTGTAACGAGTGATAACCGATCATGTATCAAATATATTTTTTTCTTGTGCTATACCAACTAACGTAAACAAACTATGAATATTTTTATGAATAAGCAATTCCAATATACATAATGGATTCCAACCAAATTTTATGAATGATTTTCTAAGATATAAAAGTTATTTGTAAATATATAAACTTAAACTTCATCAACCCATCAAGTTTGAACTTATCATATGAATAACCAAATCATTTGCCCTTTTATATTTACTATTAAAAATTAACCAAATCATTTGCTCAAATAAACTGTTTTGCTATGATAAATTCTAATGGCAAGCCAAAGCAAAACTAAACTGTTTTTCACAATGTATCATATAAACATTAACTGGAGAAATAAAAGTGAAAGGAATTTTATTCAAAGGAGAAATCTCAAATGTTATTTTAGAATAAAATAATTGTCTAAAAAGTTACAAAAAGTTCTATTATCTTGAACTAAGAGTCAGGAAATGCTGGGACTTCTCCACAGCACCACCTAGAGATCAAGGGAGGTCTTCTCTAACCAAGTTTCAGCTTAGCACTATTACAAGTCTGCTTTAAAATACAAAATATAAGATAAAAATATATTATTAATTATGTTGAATAAGAACCTTTTATAAATAAGTCACCACAATCATCTTTATCAAAAATAAGTGAGCAAAATAATCGTAAAACAAATCAAGTCATATATTCTTATTCTCATAATATTAGATGAAAGAAGTGGAGACATGTTCATTCTAACAAAAAAAAAAATACAAATACTATCTAAGAAATCACGTTTGATGACCGACTCTCCTCAATCGTCATGTACATTATCTTTAATTATGATTACTATTTATAGATAGAATTTATTAATTGTTTTAAAATTTCATAATATAAATTACTTAAATTAGGTGTATTAAACCTATATACCCTATGATTGACCTAAACCATAGCCCACTTAGACCTTAGCTTGAAGTGATCAAAAACTAGTTCGGAATCACCCAAGTCTAGTCTAGTTTTATTTAATTTAATGTTGATTTATATATACTACCGGTAATTCATTTTTAATTTTTTTATATATACTACCAGTAAGAATTATATAATTAAAAATAAAAAAAATTCATAATATTTGACACAATCAGTTAATCAAATTCAATCTAATTAAACATGAACTTCTAAAAAATATTTGACATGCTTTGAATCGATAAAATTAATCCGATTGACCAATCGTAAAATGATATGAAATTTATTTATTAAAATATGCCAATTAAGATCAAATAGTAAAATCTAAATTTACGATGTGCCACGAAGTTCAAAATTTTCCATTAATTAATTCTAAAATTCACAAATTTTTTAAACAATTAAAACATAAATCGAATACTTTTCATGCATCTTAGAATTCCTCAATGTATCATTAGCTATTCTAAATTTCATAATATTTATTTATTAAAACACAATTTTTTTTTTCAATTTCAATTAAAAATAGTTAAAGGAGGACTAAATGTAGAGGAGTCAACTTAAATAAAAGATGAGGGGATGTCACATATAGCATAAATCATAATTATTAATTATATAGTTGATATTTAATTAAATAATTATCATATTCCATATTGGCCATTCAAATTACAAAATAACCTTAATTCCATATTCCATATTATCACCTCAAATCTCTAATCTTCCTTCGATTCTCACAATCACTAAGATAGGTTATATATCTCTAATCTAATCAAATTCTCCTTATATTTAACATTAAATTGAATCTTTCGAACCCTATTGCTAATTCAAGCATGTAAAGATCTAATCTCGATTCTCACAATCACTAAGATAGGTCATATATCTCTAATCTAATCAAATTCTCCTTATATTCAACATTAAATTGAATCTTTCGAACCCTATTGCTAATTCAAGCATGTAAAGACCATAAGTCCCGGCATAGTCTTGCAAGATCTCAACAAATGGATTTGACGTGCTCACTCCTAATTAGCCAGAGAAAAAGATCACGGTTGAATCCAAGTCACAAAGATCTAACAACCAAAATCTATCATAAACACTTTAAAATCTACCAAACGGCTCACGGGTGAAGGAAGATATGGATCCGACTTCAGACCCGATCCAAAGATTTTGGTTGATAGTCGGATCGGAACTGAAATGGATCCGATTGGGTCGAGATACCTTATAGAGGCTCCGTTACCTTGACCCAGTCATAGAAACCCTTGCGTGAATTGATCGCACGAGTCAGTCGCTCGTTCACGCTCCGGCCGATCTCCTCGCTTCCCTTCCTCCTCGCGATCGTCCTCCCCTGCCTTGTACGATATCGGGATCAATCCGATCGCAACAAGAAGGAGACGAAGAAGGGATTGGAGATGGGAGGCGGCAATGGCCAGAAGTCGAAGATAGCGCGCGAGAGGAACATGGAGAAGAACAAAGCGGCCAAGGGTATTATTGATGGTTCCTCTACGATATCCATCTTTCGATCTTCTTTTTCAAGATTTAACTTTTTGGGACTTCTTTAGAATCTTGTGTGTTTTCTCACTGACCGATCGTTTATTTTCTTTTGGTATATTGGCGCAGGAAGCCAGCTGGAATCGAACAAGAAGGCTATGACCATCCAGGTTAACTATTTGGTTTAACTTTTCTTTTGTCTTCCTTCCTCTTCGTTGTCTTTGTCTTTGGATTTCTGATTGGAATATGGAGATTTTACGATTACGCCAATTGATTGCCTGGATCTGTCGCTGTGGATTGGGTTTTCGGATTCGTGTTTGATCAATCGTAACGATAATTGACTCGGGATTCTAGGGTGTTTGTTATTGATCGGGCCTTTTTTCTTTTAAGTAGATCTGGCTTTCGTTTTCAAGATGATTGCAATTAATGGGCTTATCTTGTTGTTTTCTTTTTTTATGTATAGCTGACTAATGATTCGGTCGGGATGTGATTCTTGGAAGAACTCGGTGGTGATGTGTTGCGATAACTTGTGAATATTATATCATAGGATGATTGTGTGTCTTTTATTAGAAAATCTGGTTACCTTCTCCTCTTCATTTTTCTAATCGAGGATCTATGGAGCATTCACACGCATCTTAGTGTCCCTTTGTGCTTTGGACACCCTTTAAGCAGAAAATTTTCTCTTTATTGGTCACGTTATCATTCTTATGTTGAACCTAATTCTTAAGTTGGTGTGGACTAGGACTTAGGTGATAAAGTACTATCATGAAACAAAATGTGATTTAGGATTATTTGATTGGGATTTTGTTCTCAGCAGATAGAATCTAGTTTCAAAGCTTGTGCGTTCTATATGTCTTTTGGGTAAACTGGCTGGGTTATTTGTATATGCTCTTGTGGTAACAGCTTAAGTAGTTTATATTATATTTGTTTTAAATTGTTAGCTATGGATTTTTTGCAATGCAAAAACATGTAGGTAAACAATCGCTTTCGTGCATCAATGCATTTGCTCTGTTATTTCACGTTGAATGAGAGTATACAGCTTGAATTTAACAAAGAAAGTTCCATTATTAGCACTAGATCTGATATTTACACTTGGTTTATATTACATGTTGTTGTATGCACTAGAATCCCCAAATAGTTGGGACTTACGGGTTTATTATTGTTGTTGTTGTTGTTGTTGTACTCACTAGAAAAAAACAAGGTCTAAAATAGGATTAGAACCAGCACGCATTGGGATTGGAATGGATCCATTGGATCAGTGGGCTTGCATTTCAACTAAAAATCCATTAATAGAAAAAAATTTAGAAACAATTTAGAAGTGTTTAAAAATTTTCAGAATGTGTCGGCAATATTTTTCGGCGTTGTTGTTGTTTTCGTCCTCCTAATCTTCTCCTCTTGATCCTTTTCTTCTTTCGATGATAACATCAAGTGCAGATTGGCTCATTGAGGTAAGTAGTATTTGCTTCACCTCATCTTTTTCCCCTTCCTTTCATTTTTGACAAAACTACTTGGCTTTAAAGGTTCCGGGACCTAGCAGACCTGATGGGTAGAGGCTAGGATTGGGATTCATAGGGCTCATTGCTGAAGGCAACCCATGAATTGACCTAGGAATAGGAAAAACAAAAAAAAGAAAATAATACATTTTTTCTTGGGAAGGAAAATAAGAAGATAGAAATATAGAGAACAAAGAGTTTGTCCTTTTTCGTTGATTTTCTTAAACCAAGGATATCAAGGAATATATATAGGCAAAGAACCAGCTTGAAATTCTCTTTATTGTTCTCTCTCTCTCTCTCTCTCTGACTGTGTGGGGTTTGTCAACTGCAGGAATAGGGTAGTAATGAAAGGATTGATATAAGTGTGGACTTAGTGGCCTCGTCACTAGTTGGATCTAAGCATCTTTTATAATTTTGGCAAATCTATCTATACAAATTAGTTGATTTTTGTAGGTTGCTTGAGTTGTCCAGAACCCGCATCATCTGAAGCTTAGCCTGGTTCTAGTCATTCCTTTATATGTATTAGATATATTTTGGCATATCTAGCTATTTTTTTTATCAAGTTTGCAGTATGTTGTTCAGAAATTTATGCATCAATTACACATTATTCCTAGATCTGTGGAACATGGACATCATTGCAGTGAAAGGGAGAACATAGCCAAGCGTGTTGTCATCAGTCGAAGTATGACTGACACATATAAGCCAGTTTGCTGATAGATGAGGAAGAACAGTTGAGACTTCGAAAAGACTCATCATACCAGATAGTAGGCTCTTTGGTTCTTTGCGTATCATAGTGCTGTTGAAAGCTTTACCAGGGATGAAGATATCCTATTCTGAGT
Organism: Musa acuminata AAA Group; assembly: GCF_036884655.1. Taxonomy (NCBI): domain Eukaryota; kingdom Viridiplantae; phylum Streptophyta; class Magnoliopsida; order Zingiberales; family Musaceae; genus Musa; species Musa acuminata. The sequence goes on along the minus strand of NC_088346.1, from coordinate 46,894,916 downwards.
ATGATGTGCATTTTTCGGAGGCCCTGTAAATGTTTTTGTTCCAAGTGCATGACTTTGCAGACTATTAGTCTTTTTGAGTGACAAACTAAATTATCTACATTAAGCAATTTTGTCTTTGGTTTATTGCATGAACAGCCTAAGGGCTTAAGAAGTGCTACCATAGGATTTCTCAACATCAAGTTCTTCGACTCATTTCGTTCTCCTATTCTGATTACAGTGCAAGGTATGCATGCAAACCTTTATGTGTACGACATCAGAAGTCAAATGCAGAGAACATGCCGAAGCAAAGCATCCAAAGTCTGATGTGTCTCAGTGCTTCCCCCATCTTAAGAAGTAGTGACAAGCTAGAAGGAAGATTATAGTCAAATTAGGCATGGACTAAAATACTGATTGAATGGTGATGTGAAGGGTGCGGGCTTTGGCTTTGAATTGGACTGCTTTTATATGCCTCGAGTCTTCTTATTGAAACCATATCTGTTGTATTCTCAACTATCTACAATAGTGAGCAGACTTTGTGGGGGATTAAGATCTTGTTATTGCTGCTAGCGACCATTCTGTGTTTTTGTCATTCATAAAATTCTGTGTTGATAAACAATTTGTAAGGATTCCATGTACCAATATAAGAGGAGTATGCAGACAAAAAGTGATATGTGGGATAAAATCAAAGCAATACTTAATAACCAGTTTTAATTTGTTGTTCTTTTCATCTTTCAGAATTACAAATTCAGACATTTATTTTCCTATGATAAAGTTTAAAAGAATATCGTTACCAACGATTTCATGGATAATGGAAAACCTTTTTATGTAGGTACAAAAACTGAATTGGGATGCATAAACCCCAACAAGCCTATTAAATCTCTCCTCCTTTATTTTTTGCCCCCCAATTTTTGTTTTCCAAAATCAGCCTATATATCATTAACTAAAACGAAGGAAATCGACTCCACGACACTATATGTAGAAAATAAGAGTCAAGATTTAGAATGGTCTCAAATTTAGTAATATACTGTTAAATTTGAATTAATTATTCAATAAGATGAAAAAAAAATAATGTAGATATTATTCATAGAATAAAAATAAAATAAGTAAAATGATAAGAGAAATCAAGAGTCTTATGTAATCATCAGATATCTTTAATATTAGAAAAAAATTTATAAAATAATAGTGAGACAATAATACTTTTATAGATTTGTGTACTAGATAATTAAAAAAATAATATATATAAAAATTTGTGTTTTCAAGATAAAAATATTTAAATGAGTGTGTTGAGTTACTAGGAAAGATCAAAAAATAAATATTTTTATTCGTGAATAACTAGGTATTGTAGATAGTTTTAAGATTATAAGAAAAATTTTATAAGATAATAGTGAGACCAATAATACTTTTATAGACCTAAGTATTAGATAATTAAAAAATTATATATATATATATAATTTATATTCTCGAAATAAAAATGTTGAGATGAATGTGTTGAACTACTAGCAAAGATAAAAAAAATACTTTTATTCATAAATAACTAGTTATCGTTTGATACAAGATAAGATGGTATATATATACTTATGAGATTTTATTATATAGTAATAAAATAATTAATATTAATGATACGAGAAGAGATAGAAGAAAACTTAAAAACATCTTTATAGAAATTATAAATAAATATTTATGTATTCTAAACTTAATTAAATATATGATATTTTATATATCTCAATAGCGATAAGTAAGTGATTCATGTTATCCATCTCAAATAATTATAACTTATAAATTTATTATTATTATTGTATGTGTAAAAGTCATGTGTGTTATTTGATATAATAATTAAAAAATCAAAGGGATTACTGAAATAACTTTATTTGCAATTTTGCCTGATTTTTAAATAGTGTTTTGGCGCCTCTGTTTATACCCAACTTGGTTGTTTCCTCTGACGACGCCCAGTAGTCACTCCTGCGCTCCTTCCAAAGCCGTCACTCCCACCTCTTCTTCCTTCTTCGGCCAAAAGCCAACTCGCTCCCTCTCTCCTTCTTTGGAGGCCACCCTGTCACCTCCTCTTGCTGCTGTACCTTCCGTCGTGCAGAGGCCGCGGTCCTCTACAAAGCAGGGAGGAGGTGTTCGCTCACGTCCCGATGTAATTTACCCGTGAGCTTCTTCATGTGACTGCTAGGTCTGGCTGAAGTTTCTCGGTACCGTTTGCCGCGGAAAGCCGCGTGAAAGGGCGACCTCGACTCTGCTTTACTCGATTGAGGTTCAGGTGCTCGATCTTTTGCCTCCCTTAAGTTTTTCATTCGATGAGCGTTTGGAACTCGGTTAATCTCGAACGAAGTCCTTTCTTGTATTACTCGTACGAGCTAGAATAGCATAGGATAAGATAGGAAGACTAACTGGATATAAATACTTAAAGTTCAGTTCTCAGAATCTTCATTTCACTTCGCTGGCTTGACATTGCACATCATGTAACTCCTGGACTAGTTTGAGTTTTGTGATTATATGAAAGGGGATTGACTAAGTTAGCTTGGTGCAAAAATAATTAAGCCTCTAATGGGTAACCCATAAACTTGAGCCAACTGATCAAAGCGCAATTTTTTTTGTTTTTGTTTTATTTTGATGATACTTGATTTTAAAGTATGACCATAGATGATATTTCTCTCCGTATTTTGGCATGTATTGGATCCTTATTTTAATTGTTGAATATGGCTTACAAGTTGAGAAACGTCTGTGTCATAAAAGCAAATGCAGGCTTTGAGACAATATTTCAAGTCATACAACATATTTGCCAGAGAAGATTATGAACACTTGATGCCATTTGTTTTGGATGTATGGATGCAATGTCTATAAAAGTTCTGTTCCCCAAGGACATCAATGAGTTTATCATGGAACGTGGTTGTAGATTTCATATATGTTTCTTTTATTTATTTGGCATTTTTTTTATATGTTTACTGGTCACTTAGATTTAGCAGCATTCTTTAGTGATTAATCACCTAACCTAACCTCTGATATAAATATTTTTTGGTAGAATAACTACATTTACGGTACTGTCACCTTTTCAAGCGTAGAGCTTATTGCAACATGAATTTGGTGAATAAGTTTTGCTTTGATTGAATTGTTCCGTTTAAAGGGAGAAACATCTTTGAGGCCATATGGCCTCTTGTAGGGGTTATTTGTCTTACACCAAATACATCCAAACACGAAGCATGCCTAGTATCTAGATATGATTAACTTTTGTCAACATATCTGAAAATCCAGTCACATGAAAACATGCCAAAGATGAGAAAGGTAGAGTCCTGGCAGAACATTCATCTTAATCTGTTTTAAGCAATTTGATATTTTATTGGCAAGATAGAGTCTTGGCACATGGAAGCGTTGCTACTGTGTGAACTAGACAACCAGAATTAAAATCACAAAAATAATCTTTCTACTTGTAGGGGTAAGGTTGTGTATGTTGACACTCCAGATTTTGTATTGTTGAGAGGCTCATGCATTGGACCATCCTTTTTGATATTTAGGTGGACTGTCCTCTTAAGTTGCTTAATTCTCAATGTTCAAGTTCTGCTCTCGATATTTAAATAACTGCACCGCTAAAGAGCTTGAATGACTGAAGTGCTTTTTATATTTTAAGCTCATTACCAAACAAGAAGATAGATGAACCCTTTCTGTGTGCTCGAAGACCTGAGGCTGATATGTTTATTAGGACAATTCCAGTTTTTTCAAATACTCGTGGGGTTCATTTTGGTATACTCCAATAAACCAATCTGAATTTCATCAGGTTATACAACTATCTTCTACCGAAGGATTAGTTTTGATTCTTGACACTTCTGCATCATTTCTCTGAAGGGTAACATTATCAAAAGAGCTATCACAAAATTGATCTCAAAGATGCACAATGACATAGTTACTCCATTTTTTTTTTCACCAAACTATTGGTTTCTTTTTTTCAAATAAGCTCTCGTCATGGTTTTATGTGACATTCTTTGAGGAGATTCCTTCCAGGAAAAGTAAAAGAAATTGACATTTAAATGTGAATTGAGGTGGATGACTAAGGTGGGTTTTATTTCATCTAGTGGTCAAAACTATTAGATCCATGTATTTTGAGATAAGCAACAATTTGATTGATTAGTTATGCTCTTCGATTCTTATATAATTTATTGCAATCCATCATATCTATATATACAACTTCTCAATTTTTGGCCACTTATGACAAATCATTGTTTCCATCCAAGTTGCCTAGATGTTGTGAAAGCACCAAATTGGTTGGCTTTAGGTTTGTAAATTTAGTGGTTCATATTGTCATCATTAACTTCTGTCTGTCAGCTTTCATAGTCCAAGCAGTTATTTCATTAATGACTTTTTTCCTGTTCAATAGCATTTGATGGTAATCTTTTCATGGTTGTTATCACAAACAAACTGTAATATTGTCTGAATGCTTCACAGCATGTGATGTGCAACTCTGTTTTTTGCATCAAAACAGGTTATCATCCACCAGATTCTTTTCCAATTTATTTTCATATATAGCTACAATGCTATTAATGGCATCTACAGTTTACACTACTGAAGCCATCATTAAAAGAATTCTTTCATAATGACATTACTGCACAAGCTACACTATTGAAGCCATCATTAGAAGATTTCTTTCCTCTCAAGCTAGCTTCATCATGTTGTTTTACTTTTCCACATAACAGATGACTCAATCAGGAGATCACTACACAATATATGCTCAGGATTTTTCTGTCTTACATGTGGGGTATGTCATCCTACTCTGTTTTGGAACCTATAATTCCTTGCCTGAAGTAGAAGGAGAAAGTAGGGCATCAGTTGTAGGCCCTCATTTCTGTTCCCAGAGTAAAAATTATTCTCCTGTCTCCTTACAGTCATTTTCATCTTAGGATACTTGGTTCACAAACATTCTCTTGTGGACCATCCTATGAAGTGCAGATCAAGATCCCTATAGTCAATGTTTCCTATGTGGAACTTCATCAAGGTTATTTGCTTCACTCTTTGTTAACTGAACTGTCAAGCCAAAGAGTTCATCTCTAGATATGTTATTTATTATTGTTATTATTATTATTTTGCTGCAGGATTGGATGTTACAGTAGTTGATCTTATGTAGCTTGTAAGTCAATAAAGCCTTTATCAGAGTATGGATTAGGCCAAAATCTATCTAAATCTGATAAAGGATTCTTGAACTTGGATTAAGTTCATATATAGTTATCAAAATAGATCTGTCTGAAAAAAATCCAACTAATATATGTTTCCCTTCATTACATAATAAACTTCCTAATCTTTAAAGATTATGAGAGGGCCTTACTACATTACACTGAATTATTAACTCATGATAACACTAATTATTACTGTTCTTATTTCTTTTTTCTTATAGCAATGATTTCATCAACAACAATAGTTGTTGGTTTTATTAGTGATTGCAAATCCATTTCTTCTATCAAGAACATAAAATCTTTGGGTGTGACAAATGCTTTCCGCTGAATGCCAATGAACATACTTTAAGATGTGTTGTTTGCCTTTATATATATATTTATATATTCATTGTGAAACATGGAGACAAAGACTATAAAATGACCCTTCTCAGGAAGCTTTGGATGAGGACAAGAGACTGGATGCGGCCCCGCCACGTCAACTCATGGTGGACTGAGCCATTAACCATCAGGTGACGCAGCGGTTCTCTCGATTAGGATCACTGCATGGCCGAGCCACCCCTGAAAATTTACTTCATTGGTGGCACACCTCTCACGGGCCTGCCAAGTTGGCCCAACGTGTGCGTGCGGGACTCACGAATAACAGGTAATCAGCATCAGCATTCTCAGGGGTGACTCAGCCGGCCGATCGCCATAACCATCATACGCACCCAAATACCAAAAGAGTCGTTTCTTCTAATCAGGGGCACTGACTGTGGAGTCACCCCTGGACAAATTCAGGGGTGACGGCACCTCCGGAAGGCCTGACATGTTGGGGCCCATATGTCTGTGAGAGATAGTATCACCCCTGAAGGTTCTCAAGGGTGGTTCGATCCTTACGCAGGTGACAGCCGTTGCTTTCCTCGCACTACGACCCCTCCATCATCACCATCAGCCTGTGACACTCCCTGTGAACAAGCAGCTCTCCTTTCTCTGCTGTTCCCATCGCCGCCGCAGACCCGCCTCCGTTTCCTCCCTCTCTCTCCTCCTTCTCCTTCTGTTGTTTCTTTCTTTGATCTCTTTCCTTTCCATTTCCTTCTCCTTTACTCTTCATATCTCTCCCTCTCTCTTTATACCGAGCCTTACCTCAGTCTGTCTCTTTACTTTCTTCTTGCTCAGCTCTTCTTCTCCAGTCTTCAGGGGAGCCTAAGAGAATAACCCGAAGTCCGGTGCTTCCCTCGGTAGCATCACCGCCCATCCCCGGAACCAGTGAAAAGGACCAAGAGCTCGGCGGGGAGTGAGATCTCCTAAGATGGTTGCTGCCATCCCGGCGGCTACCGCCGCCACCCCGACGGCGACCACCCGCCCTCAAGCTCAGAAGAAGATCCCGAACCCCTCTCCTCGCCGCCGCGATCCCATTTGCTCCGCCCGGCCGCCGCTGTCCCTCTCCGAGAAGAACAATGCCGTCGCCCCCAAGTGCCCCCACACGAAGGAGATGGGTTCCCGCTACCTGGCCTCTTACTCCCCTTCCTCATCTTCCACTTCTGTTGCTAAATGTGGCTCCTTTCCGTCTGCTTCCGCCTCCTCCTCCTCGAAAGGTCCTTCCTTTGCTTCTTCTTCTTGTTATTCCGCTTCGACTGTGTCCTCTTCCTCTTCTTCTACTGCTAATTCTTCTCATCGACGCTCCCATTCGCCTCTCCCCACTCCCCGACCCTCTACTCCGGTGGCACTGCCCCGGTCTTGCATGCCCAGCCGATCCAAATCCGTCGACCGCACTCGACCCGCCGATACCGCGATTCGCCATGCCGCTAATAACCCCACCGAACTCTCCTCCGCCGCCGCCAGAGTCCTTCGTACGACCACCAGGAGTCTCTCTGTTTCCTTCCAAGGTGAGTCCTTCTCCTACCAGACCAGCAAGGTCAGAAATGTCTCTCCTTCCCCAAACAGGAGGCCGACTCCGGAGCGGCGGGGGCCTGTCACTCCCGCGGCCACTCCGGCAAGGAGCAGTTTTAAGTCGGAGAGTGCAAGACCGTTCGACAACCACCACCGATGGCCCGGGACCAGGACTCATCAGTTGACTCCACTGACGAGGAGCTTGGACTGCTCCATTGGTGAGAAAGATTCGGTCTTGGCAGCCATGCGATCCCTGAGGCATTCCATAGTGCTCAATGAAGGTGCAAGGAGGGCCTCATTTGACGGTGGTGACCTGTCCCTCTCATTCGACATTGATAGCTTGTCTTCTGGTGGCAATTCGGTGTCACATGAGCGCCCTACTCTGCCACCAAGGGGGCGGGCAACATCCGGTGGAATTGATGTTCCTTCAAGGTTTCTGCAAGAGAAGGGACACCGGTTACACAGGTTGTCAGGGCCAGGTATGCCGCAACCATCAACTCGACTGAAGAGCACAGCCCCTACCAAGCTTGTTCCAGCAAAGAAATCACTTGTAAATGGCCTTCTGTCGTCTCCTGCATCTGCACCTTCTACTCATTATGGTTCTTTCAGACCTTCTTCTCCTAGTAAGCTGACAGCTGCCTCACCAAGGGGCATCCCAGGTGTTCAACGGGTGACAAATAGCCTTGTGACAAGCTCCCCCAATGTTGTTTCGCTGCCTGTCAATGCTGCATCAATCTTTAACTTCACTGCTGATATCAAGAGAGGAAAAACTGGGGAGAGACGGATCAAGGATGCACACCAGTTAAGGATATTATATAACCGGCTCTTGCAGTGGCGGTGGGTTAATGCACAGGCGAATGACAACTTTCTTGCTCAAAAATTGGATGATGAGGTACTTTGCAAGATTCCAGCTTGGAGATTTAATCTTTGTAGTGGATTATCAAGTTGAAAGTAGAATGTTATAAATGGGAGGGTTTACTAGGTCTTGCATCTTGATTAGTGTTTGATTTTCTGAAATAGAATCTCTTCTTTATTCTTAAATTAGAATAATTCATCTATACAATCTAGTGGTTAGTTGTAACAGTAGTCTTTTCACACATAATTACTGTGAAGTACAGATTTGATCTATTGCACCTTATGCCATAAGTTTGCGCTAGAATTTTATGGTTTATTCAATGAGAGTCAAATAAATTTAATGCATAGCAAAATTAAGAATGTAAGTTACAGTACCACAAGAATATCCATGACATTTTTTAGTATTTATGCCATCTTTAGATATCTTTAAGGCATGCTCAATCTGATTTAGTTTTTGTCATATTATTTTGTTGAAATTCTCTATAACATAAAAAATCAGCTATGCTAATTTTATTCGCAGTTCTGCAGTTGTATCATTCACTATTCTGTCTAAAACGAGCATGAGTTAGTGGTATTAGGTTTGAATAAACTGCTTCTACTCAGAAAATAGATAACTAGTATCCTTTCTTCTTATAGCTAGCATTCTTTCCTTTTCTTTTACTTGAAGCATCACATTGTAGTCTGCATAAAACATCAGCATTTTTTGAGAAAATCAATTTATATTTTGTGGAATATGCACAAAATCAATGTCTTAGAATTCTTTTTTAGAGAGTGACATTGAACAATATCCCTGCTACTATATATTTACTCATATGTGGACTTTGAAAGACCTTCCTGCTTAGACCTGCTTTTTGGGATCTGTGGTCTAATAGGCTGAAAAAATGGGCCCAACACTACAAATAGATTACAGGTTTTGGTGGGCTGGACCAGCCATCTGTGCTATTAGCTGGTCTAAGGCCCACCATTCAAATAGCGCTGGGCTCCATTTATGAAAAATCATCAGGATAAATACAAGTATCCTTTGTTTGTTATACATGTAGTTCTATTTGCACCAGGGAACACACAGGTGTCATATAATTTGCTGTAAAACAAAAGAAAAAAAAGATTGAGCTAGCCTATTAATTATTTCAACTATTTAAAGTTTGTTGGATGTAAAAGAACAAGTTAGAAGAGTGAATAAAAGCACTGGCCCTTGTAATATATTATTTATGCAGAATATGAACTAACTTATGAGGGAACTCTCATCTTTATTTCTTGATATGATTTCATAAGATATGTTATGCCATAGCTGCAATAAACATAACCAACATTCTTGATAAAGGGTTGCACCTTGTTTGGTTGACACTGATAGCATATCTGGGTCATAACAGCATCAGCAAATTACCATGTCTCAGCACAGGACTTCTATTTTCCTTAAAAATAGTGACAAATTGGTTTCAATCTGGGCAACATCTGAAACCCTTTCTGGTAGCAGTGTGCTTTGTGGTCTTTTCATTCTCTTGTCTCTTGTTGTCTTCTGATTCTTTCTGGTTGTAGCATGCCAGTCGCCTGACAATTCTGATTTTACAGTATAACTTGATTGTTCTGAATGGCTGGTGTTCTTTATTGCTTGAGTCGTTGGACTCTTTTCAATTAAGACATATTATACTTTTCTTATGATCTCTGACCAGAAATATTTATATGATGCCTGGATAACTACCACAAAAATGCATGAGTCAACAGCAATTAAAAAATTCAAGCTACAAACGGACAGACAACATGTGAAGCTCAATTCTATTCTCAAGGGGCAGGTAAGATTTTTGTCATCATCTAGATCTCATTTTCTATGCTTAATGCTAGCGATTTTTTACTTTCTCATTTTTTAACATCATTAGGGAGAATTTTAGGGATTTCTATTAGGATTTAAAATTCTATTAGGGATTTCTCATCTTGTATCAAGTGCTTTAAGAGAGAATTTTAGGGGATAAAAGGAGAAAAGAGAGATTTGAGGCAGATGAGAATTTATTAATTCCAACCATATACTTAATGGTATACTTATTGAACTATAAAAGTTATTAAGGAGAAAAGGAAACTCATACTCTACGCAATTTGTCTAAAAGATGACTAAATAACCAGCATAATCTAACCATGTCGGTGGGACTTTTGGATAGCAATTTGTCTCTGATTGGCTCTAAAGATCCTCTACAATTGCCACTAATCTATGATCAAAGTACACTAACATTCCTAGACAAGTTTTCTATTGTGTGCATAGTGGGTTTCCTGTTCTTGCTTAATGGCCTTGGTCTTCTCTAGATATGATGAGGACCCTCTTAGCATTGTTCTAGGGCTACTGTTGAGGGTCACGTCACAGATAAACCTAGTCGTACCCATTTTAGGGGTGATTGGAATTCAAGTAGTGGTGGTTCTATTACATCTTCAGAGCAGGATCACTTACCAAACTACTATAAGAGATAGTCTGCACATAGACAAAGAGGTTTAACACTGAATTGACTACTAATGTGATATCATGGAATCTCAAATAGATTGGAGAAGACTCATCAGCACTGGTTCAGTCCTAGGCTTGCACCTAGAACAAATAAGCTCTAGTTAGATCTAGAAATACCATAGTGGGCTACCCAATTTTGCTTGACTCTCTGAATGCTGTGTTGATGATATGGAATTCGACCTTAGGTTTATGTTTGAGTCCGACATCATGTTCAATCCAAGATCAAAGATAAGCTCTAGTCTTTATAGTGAGTCTTATAATATTATTAGTTAAATTAATCCCATCTAACCCTCCTAAATCATCTGGCCATGTTACTTTAAGGTTGAAATACGTCCAACAGAGTTCTGTTTTGATTTGAATTGAACCGGAAGATGTATTGTAGCAGTTTCCTTCTTCTTCATGTAAAGTCATGGTTAATGACTACTTCTCATGAAAAGAAAGTTCACATTGAACTAGTTTCAGTATCAGGATTTGTCTGTCAGACTAGTGAACATTGCCCTTAGTTATATTAATTAATCAATTACAACCAGCACACAAGACATATTTGAATGGTACAGTAAACACTTATTTGTGAGTGTTCATGACAGTTTTTGGCCTAACATCAATCCTTTATTAATAGGTTGATTGGATTATCAACAGGGAAAGAAATAATCAAAGTTTACAGTATTGTAAACAAGCTATGAAGTTAGACTATAATCTTATATATGAACACTGATAATCTCATAATGTTCGACATGGTTACAGTAAAATATATAGGTATTCATTTTCTTCTGTCTTGTATATATAAATTAAACCCTATTGACTTACAGGTTTAAACTATTTCAAAATTCTTGTAAAGCGTGACTAGGGCGTCCAAAAAATTATATGTAGTATGCACCTTCTAACTGAATCCTTATCCTTATATTGTGCTCGAATGGTATTCCTTCCGATCCATGCCATTCTTTGTAGTATACTCAACAGATAGAGCCTAAATCTGCTCCACAATGGGGTAATGCAGATAACCTATCTGGAAGAATGGTCTCTTGTAGATCAAGACCATTCAAGTGCTTTACTTGGAGCCATTGAAGCATTAAAGGCGAGTACTATCTGCCTTCCAATTGTTAATGGAGCAAAGGTTTGTATATCCAAGTTTTCAGTAACAAATGCTACCTATTTGGTATCATCCAAAATTCAGAACTGATGCACTTTCTCTTCTTTCTTAACAGGCAGATTTTCAAGAATTGAGAAATGCTGTTAGTTCAGCAGTTGATGTAATGCAGGCAATAGGAACCTCAATATGGACTATATTGTCTAAGGTTGATGAGTTTGTTATTTCTTATTTGTGTTCCCTTTGATACAATTTTCATTGGCTTCTTGCATGCATACTAGAGAATATTAAGCTTTAGTGAAAGAAAATAATCATTATAGTCACTGAAGTTTGTTTATAATTAATGCATTCACCTGTGTCTCTTTGGAGCTTGGCAAAGGCCAAAGTTATTAAAAGCTGCATGACTTAAGGTCAATATGGATGACCAAAGTTTTTCTTTCATAACATGAATGATCACAGAGGAGAATGTTGAAATGGGTGTGTGAAATTACTAGAAAAGATAAGGAAAAAAATATTTTTATTCGTGAATAATTAGGTATTGCTTCGATAGACGATAAGATAAGAGAATCATTTAAAGTGATATGGGCATGTGCTGATGAGACTTTCGGATGCGATAGTCAGAAGAGGTGAAATAATTAATGTTAATAGTACAAAAAGAGGTAGAGTAAGACCTAAAAAGAATTTAATAGAAACTATAAATAAAGATCGAAGTACTTTGAACTTAATTAAGCATATGATTTGTTACCAATCTCAATGACGACAAAAGATTCATGTAGTCAATCCCAAATGGTTGAAAATTACAGCTTTGTTATTGTTTGTGTTGAACATGGATATTAACAAATTGTACAGTGTAACATTATATCATACCACAATGTGGTATAAACTTGCAATGTAATTAAAAATTGGTAAACACATTCCAAACAGGATTAGAAAGCAACATAAGTTATACAGAATAATCTATTGAAAAATATAGTTAATAATGTTATCTAAGAAATACCTAATCTGAAGAAATATACAGAGCTCTCTCCTTCTCTATGAGCTTATAAAATTTCTTAATTCAGAAAATCTCAGTTCATCAGTATTTTGAAATTAACACATAAAATAAACATATTTTTTCCTTTTTTTTATTTAGGTCTCCTAGGAATTATTCCCTTCCTTCACACTTAATTTGTCATTGGTATAACTATCAAGAAGTTATTGTGTAACATTCAGTTTTTTTATGTAATTCACTTGCATCATGTGAAATATCAGAGTCTGTGAAGTGAGATCTATATAAATTTAGATATACATTGTATGTTTACTTAAACATAACTTTTTTTGATAAATCATCAGGAACATTTGATAAGACCTTTTTGCTAAACAATCAGCGATTTATTCTATCATCCATGCAGTTAAAAAAAATCAACTTTCATTGAACTGTTCACTTGTCCTTCAATATATTTGGTCAAAATCTGGAATCTATTACAGTCTATATGTGCTTCATCAAGTAGCCCTGTGATTTATTTCAGATGTTTCGAGAAAAACATTTTGCCATGTGATTTGTTTCAGAGATATACTGCCTTAGATATCTTACAGATAATTCTTCAGTTTGCTGGTAGCTTTTAAGAAAATGAGCTGATTATGTAGCATTTAGTACATGGTGCAGCAAAGGAATTTGTCCAAGTATCCAACTGCTATAATAATGCTATTTGGAATCCGTACTAAGGAAAGCTATTTTTTTTTCCTTCACTTGAGATCATTTGGACAACTTCAATTTTCTCCAGGTAGAAAGAAGAAGTTCCATGGTGTCTGAACTTGCTGATTTTGCAACCAAAGAACAAGCCTTGATGGACCAATGCAGAAATCTTTTGTCCACGGTATCAGCCATTCATGTGAGTGTTCCACCTCCTCTACTTGGTCGTTGTCGATAAGTTACCTGCTTCTTAGAACTACTAATTCGGTTTCTTAACGAGTCTTGAAACAGGTAAAACAATGTAGCTTGTTAGGTCATATAACACAGCTGAGCAGACCAAGCCTGATTCAATTATAGATGGCAACTTGGCATCATCTAACTACTAACTCCACAGCAGCCTTTCTTTTTCTAACTCGCGACTCTGCAGAAGGTAACAGAGAAGGAAAGCTCATCAGGTTCAGATTGGGTGCTCAACTTATGCATGCAACCATTTTGGTTAAGCATAGGTTAGTTGATTTCCATCATTGTTTGCCTTTCAGGGTGTGAGTTGTTGTGTATATGTGAGACTCTTTATTTCCTGTTAATTTGGTGATCAATCATTATTTATATCAGAATATGAGTTATATTTAAAAACATTCATATGATGTGTGTGAGATGGAGAAAAGACAGGTTGAGGATAATATTATACAACTAAAGGATAGAAAGAATCGGATTACATATATTAGATTTAACCTACAACTTCAAATCTTAAACTTTTGAGTTGAATTGATATCTTGCTTGTTGTCCAACTTAGATTCGGTCGTTAGATTTATATTTCTGACAATTTTCATGTGTTTCGAATTTCTCATCTTTTGCTGATAGAATGAAATCAAGTTTCATTATCTTTAACATTTGAAGTTGTCATATGCATCGAGAAGTACAAAATGGTCCAAAGTGTAGGTAATGTTTGAGTCAACGCTTCACGTGCCCAAGAACAAGTCCTGACCTAAGTTTTCCTGTGCTCTTGGGCATAGTCAAAGTCAATCCGGTTGGGCATTTGCCATGAGACTTCTAAGAAGGTGAGTTCAACTGTTTCAAGAAGCTACTAGGAAAGAGTGGGAATGACCGAGACTTCCATTCTACGTTTCCTTCATCTCCCAAAAATCCAAGCCAGCCGTTGACCTGCCCAACTTTCTGTGTGGACGAGTCGTAACTCCACTCGAGAAGAATCTACCTAAACTTCCCGTCATCCAGCAAAGACTTCTGCTGGATAGAGAGGGATTTAGCAATAAAATACTTTTAATGTTATTATATTTTTCACATATTAATAGAATTTTTCGACCTTTCATCAAACATTTGACATTAACATGGCAAAATTTAGCATACAAAAGAACTGTAATTGGTTTCACGATGAACTGCTACAAAGAATTGAGTAATTTTCTATACATCGAATAAGTAGCATTTATCTACGAAAAATTGATTGATGTGGTGGAGAGTTGACTCGTTGGAGGCAGTCAAAGTCTACGCCGGAATCAGAAGTCTCGCCTTCTTGAAGGCCATCGGGCTCTGCACTTCCTCCTCCTCCGCCATGGCCACGCACAGCCGGCTGACATCCAACGCGAACTCCGCCGTCGCCGGTAGGTTCAGATCGAACCCCTTGCGGCTCGAGCTGGCGCCCTCCGACGCCGTCGACGCGGTGGCCGACCCGCTGCCGAGGCTCCCATCGTAGTGTCTCCTCTTGTGCCCGCCCAGCGCCTGCCCCGTCGGGAACGTCTTGAAGCACACGGAGCACTGGTGCACTTTGCCGCCGGTGGTGGTGGCGCCTGCTGCGGCGGTGGAGGAGCCGGAAGCGGAAGCGGCCGGGGACGCGGCGGCGGAGGGCTCCTCCCCGCCGCTGCTGGCGTTGAGCTTGCGGTGGCTGGCCTTGTGCCCTCCTAGCGCTTGGTAGGAACCGAAGGCCTTGCCGCAGACGGAGCACTTGAACCCGACCTTCGCGGTGGGCGTAGGAGTCGCCGCGGCACAGGCGGTGGAGACGGTCGGGAGGTGGTGGCCGGAGCCGCCGCGGGCGAGCATCATGAGGCAGAGGGCCAGGTACTCCTCCTCGGTCGGCGGGTGGTCGAAGAAACGGTGGTGGCGCTTCGAGCGCTTCCGCTTCGCCCACCCCTCGACGGGCGGGAGCTCGTCCTCGCTCATCTCCGATCTCGGCGGCGGCTGCGGCGGAACCAAAGCGACGGCAGTCTCGACAGTGTCCACGGCCATCCGATTCAGCTCAGAAGACCAAAACCACTACGATCTCTAGAAGCAAAGATCAGAAGCAGCAGCAGGAACAGAGAAGAGTGGCGAGAGGAGGCAAGAAATGGCTCTCGGGGACCTTATCAGTGAAGAGTGTGGCTGAGGTTACAGTTATATAAAGGAGAGGAGTGAAGGTGTGACACGCTATATGCAATCGAGCCTAGCCGTTTATGAGCGGCTCAGGCTAAGCTGGATTGCAAAGTCACTATCAATATCTACATGCGAAATGCGTGTAGAAATTGTCGGCGCTTATGTGGAAGCCAAGCCACAGTTCGTCATGGCTAGAGTCATCAGCTTGGCTACAGTCTCGAAGAGGAGTAAGGATGGAAGACAGCGAACGAAGAAGTCAGCTGAGGGCTGCAGCAGGCTAAGTGGAGAGTGGACTAAACCGGCTCATTCTCAAGTCAAAAATAGAGCAAGCAGCAGACCGTTTCCAATCTTCCCTCATCTTGCGTGTCCGGTTTTGCTTGAAGCGGTAGCGGTGCGAAGACGACAAGTGTGGTTCTGGTGGCGTGGGGGTGAGGTGACATCCGTGGGTAGAGAGATGGCAGGTAAGAAGAATATGATTCCGGGAACCAAATGGGGGTCGGCATGCGGCCGCTTTCACGCTAGTCGGCACCTGTCCCGAAGCTGGCTTCCGCGTGGCGGTGGCTCATGGTGGAGGTCGAGGAAGATTCACTGGAGGTTGGGTGGGGCGTGGCATCTTCCTAAGAAGCTTCCACGCGGAAGAAACGTGTTCCTCGTCTTCCTCCCTGGTTACTATATTACAAAGGGCTGCGTGTGGAAGTCTTCCCGCACAGGTGTCCGCTACATGAGTCGTGGATCTCCCATCATCGATGAGGCTGCCTTCTCCCTGCGTTTCCTGAACAAAGAGGGGATTGTGACTTTTCCCACTAAGTTCTTCGTGTTCATTTACTGAGGTATCATTGGATCACACATATCTGCAAAAAATTATTGTTTAGGACTGAAAGGAATTGAGGAGACGAAGTAACACGTTGGGAGAACTACGAGAATAAGAATCAAATCACAAGTTCATTGCATAGAGACAGGCCATTAATCTGGACAGAGCAGACCACCTAATTTTTATCATGGAGTGCAGCACAGTTGAGCAATTAATTCAGTTCTCATTCCACTGGATGAACATTGCATTGATCAGGCCAACCACGCAGGTCAGCCATCAAGTCCAACTCATGCGTTCTCCCATCAGTTTCGTTATGGTATGAATTCTTTGACTTTCTTTGATTAATTTATACAAGTATGCATGTGAAGCTCCCACAGTCACACCACTGTGGGAGTCATCGGATAGGGATCATAGTTAATGAGCAATTGTAATCTTCGCCCTTGAGAAAACTACAAGCTTGAGAAGTTGGAGCTTGTAATTATTTGCATAGCAATTTAGGAGATCCCACTTTGTTTTTGTTTGGCTGTGGGTTCATGATTCACATGCTTGTTCAATGCAGTCACTGCTTAGGTGATGCATGACAGAAGAACTGTGTGGTTTTAACGTATGGAAGATAAGAAATGGCAAGACAGGAGCTCAATGAAGATTGCATGAAGGTCTCCTTGCTTATTGATCACAAACATAAACTGGAAGCAATGACAAAATGTGTGTGTATAAGTTGGCATACAATATAGGATCAAAGAAGGTGGATTAGGTGTATTAGGATTAAATCAGAATAGGATCCTCTGCTGCAAGCAGTTCTTGTTTATAGGTATCAGAGTGAACAGTGAACTGGATGTTGACTATTAGTTGCTTTGATATAGATTTTGACTATTAGATGCATAGATTTTCCTACAATGCTATCCACAGTAAGGATGTTTCCAGAATTAGAACTCCTAAAATAAAGGCTTTTGACTACTCTCTTTCTTTCTTTTTTATGTAAAAAGAGGTAGTTTTACCTCATTGTTATAAACAAAAGAAAACATGAGTGCCAGCTTAAAGTTGATTTCAATCCAACAGAACTCTTCAGAGAATATGGTAGCAGAGTTATTCAAAAGGATGAGAGAAGGAAAGCACCTAACAGGTGAAGCTTGATATCTGCCCTTCTTCCTCTGAAATTTTAGATGACCCTCAAATGATATAGTCTTTTGCTGAAAGAAGAAGATATATCTTGCATGCCAAAGAACCCACCAAAAAGGTCCCAAGAGTATCTTAATTCTATGTCTTCTGAAGCATGCCTTTGTGGGGAAATGTCTTCTGCATCTATTCCCATACTTTTGAAGCTAGAGAACAATGTAAAATAAGATGTGCAACAATGTATGTGAAGAACAACAGCAGGGTCTGTCCTCTGTCCTGTGCTGGGCTGTCTCTAGTTAGGATCCTTATGTGGATGACTAATCAAGAGAAGGCTTTGACCTTAACAGTGAAGTGTAAAATTTCTAGCAACTCCACCATAATTGAAAACCTAGAAAGATAATTACATTGTTTGATCTCCCTGAGGATGAAATCTCCAATTCCTAGTCTCCTTTGCAACAAAGGACCATTTATCAGGAGGTTGAAGTTGTATTCACTTTGGAAAGATTCTGTCAGTGATATGCAAAGTCTGGCATCTCAAGTTCTATGACTCCAATCACATGTATAGCAAATGAGATTTGTGCTATGCAATCAGATGAAGGTTATAGACAGGCACCTATCAACCTATATATCCTTACAAAACCTTCTCTCTTAGCAGCCAGGAACCTTCTCCCAGTACCATAGAAGGACAATTAGACAGGAAGTGTATTATGTTTTCTGAAGTAAATTAGCCAAACATTTAGAACCAAACTAAGGAATTCAGAAGCATTTGCTAAATTTCTGCAAAATACTAATAATTATTTTACTGCATATTTATCGAGGGATTCTCCAGTAGATTACATGTGTTTTTCCTACTTCCTTGTCTGTAATTAGAACACAGGCAATCCTTATCTGATTCTGCTATTTTAGTTCCTCTAACTGTAGTCAATCTTCTCCTGTTTATAACACCAGATTCATGTGCTCCACATCAACTTACCAACCCATATGGGAGCTGACACAGGATAAAAAATGTTCACACAGGTAACTTGTAATTCCCAATTTGATCTAAAACTATGAAAAGAAAATTGACAGTATTTGATGTTGGAATTTGGGGATAAATGAGAAAGTTATCTATAATTAACAAATTCTGTCGGGCTTTGAAGATTTCTGATCTTGAAGACTTGCATTTTAACAAGAATGTACTGGAACAGTGAGGTGGGGATGGCATTGTTAGAGAAACGACTGAAACAGTCCCTTGATAGATTATCACTAGTCTACTACTATAAATCTACTGATGAGAAGCTCTCATCATTCTCCTACCTTTGTGAATATGCACAGGTGCTCAACAGTAGTTTAAAACAAGGTATATGATTTTGAATAATATCGTTTGGTATGGACGGTGTATACCGATACGTGGACTGCTCGCTACCGGGCAGAACGTTTAACATCACATCGTATCAGATGATACAGGGTTATGTTGGATGGTAACGATCGAAATTTCGACTGTTACCACCCGGCACAACTCGGTAACAATCGAAATTTGATAACGGTCGATTTCGACCATTACTACTTGGTAACAATGTTTCAACGATCAATTTGACCATTGGAGCCCTTTCTCATAGGTTTTTAAACTCTTCTTCTCTTATATTTTACTCTATTTCACTCTCATACTCTCTTAAACTATCTCAATTTTTTTTTCTCATATTTGCGCTCTCCTAAACTCTATAAAACAATGATTTCTGAATTGAATCAATACTTATTTAGGAAGATTAAGATGAAGAACTTTCTAATCAAGAATTATATATTCTCTTTCTTTAATTAGAGGTATATATATATATATTATTTTTATGTATTTTCAGATGATTTTACACCTAAATTAGGTGAACCACTCGGTATGTCCTGACGTACTGCTCGATACATAGTATCTTACCATATCGAGTCAAGCTCGAAATATCAATACGATACGGTACGGTATTTCAATCCATGGTTTAGAGATGGTCTCGATGAGAGATGACATATAGTTAGGTATACGAGAGGTGCCTAACTTTGATAGATATTTGAGCTGTCCCGCTATGATTGAATCTTTCTTTCCAAGAATCTAAAAAAGAATTTGACATGCTTATTTACCAAAAGGACAAAGATGGATTGTGCAAGAAGCAAGATGTGAATGAGCAAAACTACTACCATATTGTAGCTTTTAGATTCTGGTGAATGTAACAATGGCTATATGATGACCAATTTGATGTTTTCTCAACCATGCATTGAATTATATGTAATGATCAGAATTGAACAGTCTTCTGTCGACAGAGTGACGAATGCTATTATGTTATTTTCATGGATCTGTACTTGTATGCTGCACTATTATGTTGCTTTCTTGAGACACAGACAAATTCACCAATCTCCTTCATGCAGTGAAAGCTCCAAAATTGTTAGGATTAAATGAACCGATATTATGGTGTGCGATTAAGAATAACAAATAAATATTTTTTGAACAGATTATTATGTTTCATTTGTATATTTAGTTGTAATTTTTGCTGCAGATGTAGCAGAAGGTGTCATCTTCTGAAGGTAGACAACTTCCAGCAGAAATAGGAGATTGATAAGAAATTGCCACAATGAGTCAAACTCCAATGAGGCATGGCAAAGTTCATGAACCAATAAGCATACAAGTTGTTGTCATCAATAAAAGGTTGTTTCTCATGATGGCTTATAAGACATGACAGTTCCACTTTCTCTCCATATCTCATACCAATATATTTCAGTGATCTACAGTAATGCTGAAGAACTTATATGTCATCTCCAAGGGTGAAATGATTACATCTTATGTTATTAAAGAAAAAGAGCAACAGCAGTTGCAATACCCTCAATGGCTGGCTGTTCTTGAAGCAAACTCTTTGGTATCAGTTTGTATGTTTGATCTCTTTGCATATAAACTGGGTTATGAAAGAAAGAACTCATAATTCATGATTAGTTTGATAATTGGCTGTAGGTTTTAAGAGCTATGGGGTGTTGGTGATTGGACTATTTCCAAACCCAAAAAGAAATTAAGATAAAGCTTTCTCTATCTTTAGCTGCTTGAAATAGGGACTATTGAAATAAGAAACACTAAAACTTCTATGCTGGTATATATATTTTAAAGCTAAATTCATTTCAAGAGGATAAAATCTAATTGGTGAGTAACATAAATGTAACATGAATCTGATCTCTTCCATTCTCTAACATAATATTTTGGGTTTCTTTGAGAACCTGGTAGTATCACTGGCACAAGTTCCTTCACATGTGATGTTACTGCTGTACCTGGGAATAGATTTCCAGTGAAGACCTTATCTTAATTCATTTGGTAAGATAAAGGATCAAAAAACATAAAAGAGAAGAGAGGACCATGGCAGTTTTGACTTTGTGTTGCTGAAATCCATGTGAAGCAGAAGAAAGAAGAGGTTGCACTTATTAGCAACCACAACACATTTTTTATATACTGAGCAAGTCAAGGTGGAAGGAGGCATTGTACAAATCAAAAGAGAGATCAGGCAACTTCCAAAGTCTTTCAAACCCTTCTGGTCGAACTACTGTACTATTGATCAGGCAACTTGAGAGATCTTCTTTCTCGGGAAGATCTTAGCATTCATTCAAAAGAACAAAAAGAAATGTGTTAACTGCATAGATATATAAAGAAATCTGCACTCAGATCTCCTCCAAATCAAAAGAATTATTATACCCATGAAACTTAGCATTTGAAACCTAAGGAGTGTAGCCAGATAAGCTTCTTTATAGAGTACAAACAGCACTATCAAATCCCTCAGGCAGCCAGTGCAAACAATAAATGAAACACCAAAAAAAGATTCAAACCAGAATGATTGAAGGGGAAGAAAAACTGAAGGCAAAGAAGAAAAGCAAAGATACCAGCTGGTTGTGGAGGAAGAAGTGATCCATCCATATATAATTAATGATATCTCAGAAGGGAAGGTACTGCAGTCACATGAACCAACACACTGCAGAAGGCAAAATGACTCAACTGGGGAGCTTCAAGAGGATGACATCTTCTTGATGACCAAGGCGAAGAGAGAGGCAATGTTTATCTGACTCCATTTCCGCTGCGAACTACTGCTTATGACTGCTACTTCTGCACTGTAATCCTGCACACCATTCACTTTGCTTGTTCCATTCGACAGTCTTCCCTCCTCCTACATCTCCTATGCTCGACGGTGCAACAGGGTATGATAGCTTTCGGCTCATTGAAGAGATACAATGTAATAGGGACTTCTCCTGCCTCTTGAAACACCCTAATGTCGATCATCTCATGCACATAACAATTTAAATTAAAATCTATTTGTAAATGTAATTGAATGAACGGTGTAGGTTGCAGAGACATATGATTCAGTCTATGTAGCCTATTGCATGTGTGATGTGAGAGGAGAATCCGCACCTCGAGGTGGGAGAGGTCTCAAGACATTGCTCGTTTCGTCGTTCTCCTTTGTTTTCTTCAAGCAGAAGGGTTTACTCCGCTCCTCCCCTCACCCCTAGCCTTCGCCCATAGTCGCTCAGCGTATTGCTGAGGTTGCGGATGCCGCTGCTCTGCTGCAGATGGGCTGTTGAACAGCTGTGCTGAGACTGTAGCCACAACTGCAGCGCCACCGGCCATCCGATCATACCCCTGGATCTGTGGGTAACTGGTGAACATCTCCTGCTCTCTTGCAGCCACGGGGGTTTCCACTGCGGCCTGGTGCATCTCTGGCATTTGCTGCCTTTGATGCTGATGCTGCTCGCTCATGATCAGCATCTGCCCCTGGGGCCATGTAGCAGGCGCCGAGAGTGCCAGCCCCGTTCCAATACCCATCCCCCGAATCCCAAATGGCGACGGAGAAACCCCCTGTAGCTGGTGATGGTACTGATGGGGAAGATTGGGCCCGAACGCGACGGGGCCAATGTAGGTGGAGAGCTCCCGCTTCGCGTTACTCAGATCATGCTGCACCTCCTTGAGCTTGTGCTGGAGGAGGTAGATATAGCCGACACACCCGTGGACGGGGTCACGCAGCCGCGCCTCCGCCTCGTATGACAGTGACGCCACCGCGTCCTCGCGCTGCTCTGGGCGGAGTTGCTTGAGCAGCTTCGCGACGTTGCTCGCCCCGAAGACTCGATGCACGTTGGCGAACTTCGCCGGCTGGTCCGGCGGAAAATGTGGTGCAAATATGCACTCGGGCGTGCACTTACGCCTCAAGAGCTTGCACGCCGCGCATGGCGAGCTCGACGACATCGCCCTCCTTACTTCCCTTGAAACAGCAAAACGAAAGCATGAATCGAAGACGCACAGAATCCTCATCCGAAATAGCGAACCTAAGAACAATCAGATAAGCTTTTGTCCTCTTGAGGAAGAGAAAGTAAGCCTTTTAGGAAGAATGATGACAAAAAAGCAATAATTAGGGTTAGGGTTTCTTGTAATCATTCCAAAGGATGTTAGGACTGGCATCTATGACAAAGCTGTTCGACCTAAAGGTCCAACCAATAGCTAGATCTGGGTGCAAGAAAGTCTTCATCTTCTTCACTCTCTTCCTCTCGTGTGTGATGGAAAGCAACTACGGTTAGATCAGCGCAAACAATCTGTAAATTCGTTTCCTTATCTCAAATCAGGAACAAAAGAAAACCAAACCAAAACAAAAGACACTAAGATCAGAGAGAAAGCGCTGAGGAAGAAGAAGGGGAAAAGAAGAAGAGCATGAAGAGTCTTTGTTTATGGTGAGAGAAAGAGAGAAAACGATAAAAGAAAAAGGAGAGGCAGAAGAAGGGTATTTGTTTACCGACGACTCTGTCTGCCTTCAGCCCGCTTGGATCGGAAGGATTTCCGCCACTTCCTATGGAGAGGGTAGGTTGCAGATCCCAACACAAGCGGAGAAAGAAGATGAAGAGGTTAAAAATAAGGATATAAAGCAGGAAGGAGGAGGAGAAGTACGACTAACTCCAAGAACAATAATTTTCTCTCCTCTCCATGGCATCGACGTCAGCCAACTCTCATCTCAACTTGTGCACGACTGGATGATCCATTAATGCGTCTGTTCCGTAATAATAATAATGGAAATGTTGCAAGATCATCTTTCATTCTGTGGTGTTCCATAGGGATAACCATGCTCATTCTCTTGCCATCTATCTGGTTGGAGCCAGCTTGATCTGCCTTATTCCTGCTTCAAACCTCAATCTCTTTCCATTCTGCTGGAGATAATTAATGTTAACAACTGGAATTTTTTGTTTATGATCTTTTCTATGTTCACAAAATTGCATGAACCTAATCCAAGGATTCATTCACATACATATTTGGTGATTTCTGATATGGTAGAAAGGGAATATGTCTCCACAAGAAACTTAAGTTTGTGAAGTCAACTATTTCTTTAGATAAGATGGTGAAATTTTCTCTAGTAGGTGATGTAATGTAGACATATGGCAAATGCCTAATGTAGGTTACATGTTTATATTAGTAACACATATGAGTAATGTAATCCACATAGGGCCTGCAATAATGTGCCACAAAATGGATTAAATTTTGAAACTTAGTAATCCAAAAATAGGAAAAAGAGAGCAATAGTGTCTTCATCTAGTAAGACTGAAACTCTTGTTGGATCACATGTTTTTCTCAAGAGAGAAAAGGAAAATAAAAGGTCATATGATTAATAAGTATATATTTTTTTTCTTAGAGAAATTTGATATTACAAATATATAACTTAGATTCAATAGGTACATGTTCATGTTGGTAAGTGATGGAAACCCATCATGCTTTTTTAATGATCATATTTATGCATGCTTCCACTGTTGTTTTAGCAAATCAAATAGAGGTGTGTGACACACATGGAATGTGAAATATGTGTAGGATTTGCCTACTTATCATCATAATAGCATTTTTCTAGCCTGTTGAGATTGAATGTGATGTATATGTAAATTACTACACACAGTTGCAAGGGACCTTCATTATTGCTCAGAAAATTACAAGGCTTGTCTCAGTATATCAAATTATGAAAGGATGACTGTCGGCATACTATTTTGATATTATTTTATGTTGTCATCATTGTTCTTGATATAATAATATATTTATCTTTGTGTAAAATATCTGTGTTGAAGGATAAAGACCACTTCTTTCAAAATTTGGTAATACAAGCTTTCAATTTTAACCAATTGATTTTTCTTTTCTGTTCTTCCTAATCAACATAATGATGAAAATTTGAGATATTTATAAAAATTCGACCCGATTTTAAGTTGCTCCTCAACCTCTATCTTAATTAAGTGATCCGAAACTCAATTACGATAGAAGAAGACTAAGAAGAAGCAAATTAATGAGCCATTGAGGTATTCTTAAACTCAATAATTAGATTATAATTCAAACTTATAACATAGAGCAGTTAAATGCTCAATTTTTATAATTATAAAGATTTTAATTTAATTTTTAAAAGTATAATGATCGGGATACTAAAGATAACTAACTACAGAAGATAATATTATAGGAGTAGACTCAGTAGATTCGACAAGTATTAGTAGCAGCACTAATAAGGTATATATAGAGTATATCATTAGAAGATGTGGAATGTTCAGCTACACAAACTGGTGCTCCATCAGCATCATCTGTCATCATCTTCTGGGCATAAGAAATTCTATATGTTTTCGGAAAGTTTCTTAAAGATATATAGTGCTTTTTAGTAAGCCTTAACAATCATGCAATGAGTACGAAGAGTTTCATTTGAACTTCCTATAAACATCGGATTTGCATAAGATTTTTGGGCTTGGAAAATAAATTCTTACAAGATTTCTTTTATAGATTTCGGTCAGTGAATCAGATCTGCCTACAAGATTTTATGGAAAGCAATCAATCACCAAGAAAAGAACTTTCTTGGGCATGTTTTGAGAATCTCACACTCAAATCACCACCACTTCTTTTGTAGGTAATGGAGTACACCTTGCTACTCCATATGGGTCTCCACTTGCCTCTTTCATAGGGTCAAGAAAAGATATTTGAGCTTGAAATTGCATTATTCTAGCAAACAAAGATGACCATGAACGACTTCATCAGAACATGTGATCTGCTCAAGGGAACAGCTTCTTCCTTAACATAGCCAATGAAGTACAATGCATCTAATCCTAATTAATATCAATGTGGCATAAAACTCCAGCAGTAGCTGTTTAATTTCTTGTCCTCAACTAAAGTGTTGGAAAAGGCCATAAATGATCCTCGCATTTTTCGATCTCTCTGAGGCTTAAGCTCGATCCGATCGACACTCGATGGAGGTCCAAATTGTAGCAAGGCTGTGTGCGATACAGAAAGCAATTTTGAAGGCTAGATATCAAGAAAAAGATTGTAGATTCCTAGAGACACAATTGTAGTTGTGGGCTCACTACATCTCGCACAGGTGATTCGGATCTTTGCATGCCACCAGTGAGAGTGACACTTTTTGTCCATTACCACATCCTTTGGAAATGGAATATAAGATATGGGTTTCACCTTCAATGCATGATCAAGCAAAGAAGTTATAAGCAAAAGGGGCTCAAAAAGAGTGTTTCATTGTTCTTTTCTCTACTGCTACTGCTGTCAATTATGATATGGATCAGAAGGTGTGAACAGGCAACGATGATGATTTGGATGGCTTCAGCATTTTTCTTGATTGAAGGGAAATGGAATAGTGACAGTATCTTTTGCACTATTCTTGTCAGATCACCTTCGTTGTTGTGAATCCATGAAAGCTTTCGCAGTAGTGGCTTTGGCCATCGATACCGATGGCCAGTTGCAGAACTGGGTATCTCTCAACATCTAATCCCTCGGGAATACCACTGTCTGGTGGAATAAGAGAGTCTGAAAAGACGGCAACGTGAACAAAAGAAGAGGCCAGCCAAAGAATCTATCATGTTCAATTTGTTGAGGCATACAAGCAGCTTTTCCACCTCCTGCTGATTCTGTATTAAGAGACTTGAGTAGTCCTCATTCAGGAAGATGGATGCATGACAGCAAGTAAATGAGCTGGAGACAAGTTCAGTAAAGTAGTGTGGAAGTGTCTCAGATGGCAGCATGCAAGGTTATAGGCATTATACTGGCAAACAGTCAGCAGAATCCACGACAATATCCAGTTCACCATGCAAGCAGGCATGACTTGGTTTTGGACAGGAGGCCCTACTCCACCTGAAAAGATTCTTGATGCTGAGAGGCATTGTTTCCTGGGCAGATGCAGAGGATGGAAACTTCTGTTCAAAATATGATAGATGTAGCACAAGATGGAAGATGAACTTGATGAGAAGGAATGAGGCAGAATCACAAGCAATGCTTTACTACTTCTGTTGGCAAAGCATTACTACTTCTAAGAATTAATGTAGACTTCCGATACTGAGAAGAACTTGTTTAATTAGCTTTTTCAGCATAAAAAGAAGAGAGGAAAATATATATCAGTAAAGAGAGAGCATTTTGATTCTTCAACTGATTAAGATATGAAGGTTTAGTGTAAAAATTCATCAAGAGTTGGCATCTAAATTGTGAACAAATGACAGTAGACACTGAGTGGTATAAAATGATCTGAAGTTACATGCTGTGAATTAATGCAATATTGACATTATAGGAGAAAGCTGCACCTTTTGGTAATAGAATTGACATATGAACTCATGAACAGAATATGATAGCAGAAGATGACACTCCAACTGACCAAGAAAAAGGGATAACAAGAGAAGAATGATGAATATATTATGGGCACAAATAAGACAATGTTATTTCGAAATAACAGTGCTTATCATATGTCGTAAAGGAGCAAGTCAACGGATTATAATGCAAAGAAACTTAATGTACTTCGAAAACATAAAGTTCATTGAATTAGACAAAGGAAACTGAAAACAAAAAAAAAAGAGTTGTTCGATATCCAAATAAAAGAATACTGATATCACAAGATGAAAAAAATGATTCTGGAGAATGCTCATTTCAAGTAACCAAATAGAAGAATACTGAAAAGATGACACAAATGAGACAATATTCCCTCGAAGATGGGAATGATACTCATAATCTGATATCATTAAGGAGCCAAATAGATTCAAGAAAGCAAAGAAACTCAGAACTTGGTCAAAAAAGATGAACCAGTGGTTTAGGCAAAGGAACTTGGAAAGAGCAGTTTATATCCAAACACCAAGTTTCTAACAGCTTTACTCCTGTGCTTCCGACTTATCTCACACTAGGCTAGGAATTCAGATCACTGAATGAGTGCCAGAGTCTTAATTACTCGATAGTATCAGCAACAACACCAGATATCATAGCCCATCTATCTTGAAGCACACCAAATAGCAGAAAAGAAACTTGAACAGACCAAGTTTTGGCCAAAATTTGAGTACCAATCATGTACAAAACCAGCAGAACCTTTTTATTCTAGGGGGAAGTGGCACAGCATTGTCAAAACAAACCTCAGTTTATCCAATAACAAAAGTTAATTAAAGAGGAAAAACTAACAGTGCAACACTGCCCAAAAGTCTCATGTGAGGAGGTCTAGGACTCCTCTTCGACAAAAACTATCCCCCATTTTTCATTTAAACATGAAATTATAATCCAATCAGACCAGATCCTGCCCTGAATTATATCAGCAAAGACCCCGATATCTATATACATATAAAGTATTATGTCAGTCTCTTGAAAGTGCACCTAAAATTCTCTCTTCGGGTTGTACCTCTCATATATCAAAAGCATCCTGTTAATTATGTTCAATGGCAAAATTTTCTCATCTCAAGTTATAGTTCTCTGACTTCTCATCTACTTCCTCACAGCTATCTCCAGCATTAGCAGAGATCGCATGGTTAGAATTAGCTAACTGAAGAGGGCTTTCAGGAGAGCCAGAGTGGGAAGCACTCCGTGGTAAAGTAGTGTAGTTCTCATCAGGAACACACAAACCTCTCATAACCATAACCGGTTGGCTAATAGAAGATGTAGCATTAGGCATCTTTCGAGTATGCAGTCGGTATTTCTGAAAATAGAAAACAAGATTCTCATGTCAATCCACCACAACAATCATAAGGACATGATAATTAAGAATTAGGAAGTCATGACGCAATCGATGTAGAATTTAGGAACCACCTGCAGATGGCTTTTCACTTCATCATTGGTGAGACCATCAACTTTCATCAGATCTCTGATCTGCTTCGGAGTAGCCACTGCATTAAGAACAGTTACAATCAGTTCAGTGGGAAAGGAGAAAATTAAAGGATAAAACAGTGCACAAAATGCAACTGTGATCAGATCAATATTAAGGAGAATTGTAAGTGCCAGACCTATAACCACAATTTATGAAGAGAAGCTTTATTCAGATTGAACTATCACAATATTAAAGGAGATTAAGCTGCCTATTTCAGATTTGTGCTACCATATTTTTTTTCCTCTACCTATATAGAAATGAAATAAAAAAATATTTCCTAAAATCTCTCCCTTCCTCATGAATTATGGAATAAAATTATGTACATATTACAGAAAGATAAGATTTTAATTTAACCTTGAGGTCCACCGAGCTGTTCAAGAGCAAGGACAAACCGGCGATGGAGCTCCGACGACCAGCACCGCCTCGCCTTCCTCGGAAGCTGCTGCTGCTGCTGCTGTTGCTGCACCTGCAAGCTGAGGTGGGCACCTGAGATCGTCGGAGCTGACACCGGAGCTCTACCGACGCCCTTAGAGCCCGAGCCACCAACCGGGTGGTCCTCAACGGTGGCAGAAACAGGGGAAGAAGCGCTGTTGCCTGCAGGTGACAGCAGGGAGAGGTCAGGCAGCATCACCGTGGTCTTCGTCTCCTCCTTTGATTTGATTTTAGGGCCGGATATGCCCTTAAAAGGCACGAACGCGCCCCTGCCGTTCAGGCTCGTGGATTCCAAGAACAAGTTATCCTCCTTCTCCTTCTCCTCCCGCTGATCCCGGCTTCCACTTCTCTGACATCACAACCAAATGATCCATTTAAGAGAGAGGAAACGAGAATCTTAATCCAAGAGACCACCTTCTAAAACTGCCTCTTTATACCTCTTCTGTAACGTTCCTATCACTGTCGCTCTTGTCTTCTCGAGAATTAACACTCCACAGCTGAGCAGAGCTCATCCAGCTCATCTTATCCTTGCAATCTGCTTCCGGCTTCAGCCCTCCCTCATCCTCGCGCTTACGCTTAACGGGAATGACCTCCTCGAAGACATGCGTGGGCCTCCCATCCCGGCACTGCTTCAGCTCTTGCTTCAAACCTTCGATCACTGCAATCCAGAATAATTCGTTCTAAAACCATAAAGATCCGATTTTTAAACCATAATCGACCCCAGAAAAATCTAAAAACGAGAAAAAAGAAAGATACAGTCGGTGAGGAGAATCATGCAGAGAGGGAGCTCGCGTTTGAAAGCCTCGATCTTTCTCCTCTCCTCTTCTAAGCTTCTCACGTACTCCTCCAGCTTCGCCACCCTACCGTCGCCGCTCTCGAGCGCCGCCGCCTCCTTGAGTGAGCCGCCGACGGCTCTCACGGCACATAGATTCAGGTCCAGTACGACATCCGCCACCGCAGATCCCATCTCCGGCCCGCCACGGCCCCTCCTCTTCTCTCCTCTCTCCTCTCTCCTTCTCCCTCGATCTCTCGCCCGGATGCGAACGAGAACAAAAGCCAGCCACAGGGAGAAACAGAGGGGACGTCCGTTCTATATAGAACACAGCGCAAAAGAGAGGAGGAAAAGGTCCGGTTCAGGCGAACCGGGCGAGGGGCACAAAAAGACCGGACAAGTATCGGGCTCGAGTCGTCGCGTACCTAACACGTGACGCGTCCCGTTTCCCGCGGCGGTCCGACTCGCCGAGTCGGCACGGAATCTTATTCCTAATTCCATTTTCTATTTTCTTTTCCTTTTATTCTAATTTCCCTTTTCTCTTATTTTTTGGAGGTGCCGTGAGTTTGGGTCCTCTCGTTGATTCTAATCTCTTTTATTTTTTATTTATATTAATTTTACTTGTAGGACAAGTAAGACGGCGTTGGATGAGGTTCACATCTTCTCTCCTTTACTCCAAGGCTGAGAATTACGTTAGAGATTATTCATATCACATCAATCTCATCAAGACAGTGCAATCAAAATAATGCATCCAATTTCTACGTAAGGTGATCACAACAAACATATTTCCAACACATCGTTGTCACACAATATATGATCGTTATCATACAACGATCACGAGGAATGGCTTTATGGTTATTTTGTGTAAATGTGAGAGGCAGTATAGGGAAATCAGGTGGCCGCGAAAGCTTGTCCGAGCCGATAAATGTGCGTCGCGTCGCGTACGAGAGTTATCGGATCCCCACGGAATAGGATCGCGCCACGTGGTAGGATCCCTCGCAGGCTTTTCGCCTGCCGAGGGGAATCTTTTCGTCTTCCTTCCCTTTTTGATTTATTATTATTAATTGTTATTTGCTGGCCAACATTTTAGCATGCAAGAAAAAGAAAATAAATACACTAAAATACACTCAACTGGTGGAAGCATTTGATTGATTAGAGGAGATTATTAGAATTTGATTCTGTGGGTTGGATTGATAAGGATTTGGGTGAGTGGTGCCCTTCCTTGATGTGGATGGAAAGGATGTGGAAGGGAGAGAGAGAGAGAGAGAGAGAGAGAGAGAGATTTCGACAAAAATCTTGTAGCTATCAAAGATTCCTCTTATTGGGCCTCACATTTTCAACTAATCGAAAGAAAATAATTAATCTAAGAAAAATATAATTATTATTCTAATTTTTAACCATCACCTATGCTCAAATATGAACTTAGATTTTTGTCTAAATTTATTTTAAATATGATCAAAATAAAATTATGTATGTCGATGTTCACTTATTCATAATTTAAATATGAGATTAGGATTTGAGTCATAAAAATAATTTTCTATGTATTTAAAGATAAGATCGTATATATTGACCCTTTTCAAATTTTATAATGATGGGATTGAATTTATGTTAGTCAGAGTAATTCGGGTCTCCTTAGAATACCTATTTTTTTAAATAAAACGATAAGCATGATAAACTTGAATATCAAGAAAATATGACTTCAAAAACTATTATGTAAACTTACAAAGAATTCTTCTAAGTGTGTATTTAAGATCATAGAAACTAATCATGTGATCATGTATTTTTTTTCTTTTTATTTTGTAAAAAAAAGCATGAGGAATGTATCCTTATTGAAGTCCCAAAGGACTTCTCTTGGAATCCAATGTGTTCTAATAAAGTGGAGAGCAGCCAATCATCATATTATACTCATCAGAATCTTGAAGGCATCTAAGAGTCAATCTACATGTATAGATAGATACATGAATCAATCTCTTATAGTCAATGATCACAAATATCGATAATGTAACCTAGACTTTGCTTATTGGCATCGAAAACTTAAATAATCCTCATCTTGACTTCATTGACTTCATCTTTTGCCAATGTGAAACCTGACTGTTCATCAATGTAGACTTTGAGGCATTTTAATTAATATTTTTTTGGTAGGACACAACAAGCCATGCATAGCATGGGCACAAAGCTAGTTATTAGGTAAATAAAAATTATCATGCCAGTTATGAACCACATTAGCATCAATCCACCATTTGATCAGTCACATAAAAGATGACAACTGGTTGGATGTCTTGAAATATTTATATTATCCTTTCTGACCTCCTTAAATTGTATTCAAGTATTCTTTAATTAAAAATCAGATTAATTTATTTTAATAATGAATACTCAAGCCGAGTTAAAACGCTAATTCAAATACCTAAGTAGCTAACTAGATTCCATTTGAGATAAAATATTACCTTACCAACTTATCATTATATTACCAAATAACGATGTTGAAATGTTGGGGTTTGTTTTTTTTGTTCGAGTAATTGAGTCTACTTAACTAAATTTAAATTCAACTCAATTAATTTTAATTTAATTTGAGCTATTTTTTCATAGAAAAGTTAATATTTGAGTTGATATAATAGGTATTCTTAAAAGTAGTACACATATGTTGTTGTTGTATTGGGCTAATTACATATTACCATCATACGGTCTCGATTCTTATATTTTAAAAAGTTAGATTGACATCCCTATAGTTATAAGTGAAACATTTAAATTTATTTATATCAATTTTATCAATAAAAATAGTAAAAAAATAAATAGTAAAAAAATAATTTTAATATTTAGTTGTGGATAATAATGTTGCTAGCGTCGACGTCAATATCGATGCAATTGTCTAGCTATCTCCGACAACAATAAGGTTCGGTCTCACTACGATGCCACCCGCCTCCACAAGAAGCACATCGCCGACCTCATCGTCGTTCGCCTCACGTCGTTCTGTATCTGCATCGGCATCGACATAGATGGTAGTGGCCATTACGATGTTTACAACGAAGATGGTGGCTACCCCATCGTTAACCCGTTGGGTAGATCCTAGTCTCAACTTGAAGCTGGATCGTCAGAGCTCCTACCACTCCCCCTGTTGTCATGTAAGTTCTAACACTACCTCTAGCTAAGTGACCTTTTTGCCGCTCTGCATCTATATCGATGCCAACATAGATGTAAAGTAATGTTGTTTTGTATCTGTGTCAACACCGATGTAGTTATCGAGCGACGAAAGGCTCACTCGGCAATAAGTGGTGTCGGAACTAATACGGTAGTGGAGGGGGTGATAGGAGCTCCAACGACCCTAGCTTCGGGTCGAGGTTGGAATCCACCCAGCAGGTCAGTAGTGAGGCGACCACTATCTTTGTTATAGATGTCGTGACGGCCACTACTATCTGCATCGACGTTGATGTA
Source organism: Musa acuminata AAA Group (assembly GCF_036884655.1). Lineage (NCBI taxonomy): Eukaryota > Viridiplantae > Streptophyta > Magnoliopsida > Zingiberales > Musaceae > Musa > Musa acuminata. Next base: position 46,861,787 of record NC_088346.1, on the reverse strand, counting down.
ATTATTGCTCGACAACTGTATCAACGTGAATGCAAATTCAAAGTAGCGCGGGCAAGCGATGATGAGATCAATTGCATGCTCCTCGTGAAGACGGGTGGGTTCATGATCAGAGCGGACCTTATCATCATCAAAGGCGATCAAGCAACTACGTCGGTCTCGACACCAACAGTGTTATTATCTGTCACCACCGACGTCGTCCATCATCGAAAATTAAAATTATCTCTTTATTATTTATTTTTATATTTTTTATCAATAAAATTGATATCATTAATGTAAATGGATCTATATATTTAACTTTTATGATTATAGTGATATCAATATAATTTTTTAAAATATAAGAATCAAAATATTCCTCATGTACGTTGACATGTCTTTTAATTTGGGCCACCGACTAACTTTTCATGTACTTGTATCTTTCAGCCGATTAGAGAGAGAGAGAGAATGACCCTATGACCCATTCTAAATTGAACAGAGAAAGTGGACATTGTTCACGCATCTAGCTAAGGCCAACTATTTCTATGATAGGTAAAAATAGCTCAAACTCTCCCTCCTTCCATTCCCCATTCCCATGCCATCTTCTTGATATCTACACCTTTCTTTGTTGTGGAACAAGTGGCTGGTCAACCTTCTCCGGCTCTTCTCGTTGATAAGTCAACGCGCTTACATCTTCTTAGCCAAAGAAAGACGAGCTGTTCTACAAAAGAATGAAATAAGGGCTGTAAATTACTTGAGAATTATTAAAAATGTATAGTAAAGGATAAAAGAACATTTACTATAAGTTATGTTTGTGCTTTAATCTCCGCTGCTTCAAGATCCGTGCTACCCGCCTACTGCCTTTAAGAGTCGTGATAGAGTGGGATGAACGGATTTTGATGAACCGTCCCTGAATCGGTGGTGGGTGGTGGATGGGGCCGGGACGCTCGGCGGAGGCAGGCAGGATGACGCGGCCCACTCGCCTCGGTTCGCCGCATCGAGGGCGGCCTCGTCCCGCACCGCGCGCGCGTTCTCGCGGACGCACGACGACCACACACGCAGAGATTCCGGGGACAACGCGACGCCGCTTCCCTGCTTGCCTCCGCCTCTCGCCGGGTGGGTCCCGGAAACTTTGCCTCCGGGATTCTCGCCTCTTTGTCAGCCTTTTCCGGAAGCTAATTCTGCACTCCGTTCCCACTGTCGCATTGGATAAAGGCGAAACATCAAACGGTTGTGTTGAGAATTAGAAGAGAAAAATGAGGACGAAGTCGCCTCGGTTCATATTTACCGGATAAGTAATTAATTGAAGAAATGAATGATCAAACCATAGACAATGAAGGCGGACGATGAGATGGAACGAACACTTTAAGAGAATAAGAGGATAATAAATATAATTATTTTTTTTCTTTTTCATCTTATAATGAAAATTACTTTTATTTCTTTGAAAAAAGGGTAAATATTTTTTTATTATAAATAAAAAAAATATTTTTTAAGGCTCATACCATCTAATTAATAGTTTTTATAACTCTTTTTCATCCAAAAAATTATTTATGTATTTCTCATACTTTTTTTTTGTTTATTTACATAATTTTTGGATTGGATTTTTTTTTTTGCATTATCCCATTATACATACATTCACAAATATGTGTGACCACACAATTTCAACATCACGTTTAATTGGTGTGGTCCAAATAAATCAATCAAAGATTGGAAATTATCTCCTAATTAAAGCATGCACATACTGTTAAGGGAACAGATAATATAATGTGTACAGTATTCTTTGGATGTTATTGTGTGGCCTCTTGCTTCTTTTATGTACTTCCTCATCAACAAGAGTTTTTGCACATTTATCCTTTAAAATATTGGAAATTTCATATTTACCTCTTCAGATTTAAAATCCATAGTTACCAATGGATTAAAGAGATATATATATATATATGTGTGTGTGTGTGTGTGTAATTTTGTCTCAGTAATTACAGCATGATGGTCAAGTTTTCATCCTAAAAAATTGGTGACCAACCCATTCAATAAATAATATTGTTAATGACCCTAAGAATAGTTGACAACCCCATGATTGAAAGTGAGAACTTTCTAGCTTCCAGTGTAGGGTGGATGATGGCATGACATCTCATCTGTTTCCTTGGCTTATATGAGTTTCCATAGCAAAGACTAATTATGGTTAAACCCACAAAGTGGCTTTTCCTTCTGAAACTTTCTACTGGTTTCTGTGAGGTCAACTTGCATGGCACAGTAACCATTACAAGGTCCATTAAGGAAATTGAGGTTTGTAACATGTTGAAGGAAAGGTGGTTGTCATTCCATCAGTTAAAAATGGATTCTGCATAGAATATGAAATATGTCCAAGAAGACAAGGACATGCTTCAAGTGTGGTCTAGTTGATTGAGTATTAGATGGTTGTCCTCCATTAATAGGGAATCCCCTTACCATTATGGATGTCTCAATCCTTCTTCAGGCCAGGTTCTGAAGTATGCCAGAGTCTCAGATGTGGTGGGGTCAGAAATCTTTTTTTTTTTCACCAGCAGATAATTAATTAATTATGTAAAATTTGAGTACAATATTAATATAATCTATCAATGAAAAATATTTTTTCTGGAAAGTTGTAATGTAACTTGTAATCCCCGAGTCCTCTAATTTCATCCATAAACATCTAATCTATCTAAATATTATGTCAACTCTAATAACATTGATAATTTAATTAATTCATCAATTTTTTAATCTAAATTATTAATTAAAATATTTAAGTTGAAATTAATAATAATATATTGATCCTTATGAATCAATTTTAATCTTACTCATTTTCGATATATGACTAATCAAGATATTATGTAATTACTGTAATATAAATGAAAAATAATTAACCCTTATATGCTTTGGTTATTATATATATTTTTAAATGTAATAAAAATAGAATATAATAATCATTGTAAAATGAATTTAGCTATACCAACCAGTACCTGCCACTTGTCTAAGGTTCTTTGTTTTATGGAGTGCAATCACTCTGATACAACCCCTATCATCAACTTTTACTCTCAGGATTTTGAAGTGGGAATAGCAGTGGTTGGGCAACAGGCATCAAAGCATGGTACTGTTTGCCCTCAGAGCTATGAATGCTATAGATATTTTGTCAGACATGCCTTCCAGAGACCATTGAATCAATTGTCCTCAAAGAATCATCACTTGTCCTTAATCACAAAAGTAGTACAATTACAGAAAAGAAACAATCATTTATCCTTCGATAGGAGCCTATAACATCTCCTGTAGGGTAATCATCATACCCTACTAATCTACCTGTCAAGCTGTGGAACTTTCAAGTCTCAGATCAGGTTGTTCTGGTTCCATAATACTGGCAGCTACATACAGAGAGCTTTCTCCATCATTTGATTGATCTTTATCTGTCTGTAAAATTAGAAACAAACAAGAAGAAAAGTTTGGTAGATGTGGCCAACCTATCTGTTTTCATGTTTATGGTGATGTTTCAGTCTCACCTTCCATGCTCAATCACTTTTTCTCCACAGTCAACACCACCCTTAGTCAAAAAGTCTGATGAGCATCACAGAGCTTTAGTAATATGCCCATAGAATTATTAGTAAAAAAAGAGAATACATCTACACTCCACTATTTATTTCCTTGTGGGTAGATTGAATTCATTCACATCTAATGAAAAGACATAGTCTTACACCAAAATACACTTTCATGCAAATAAAATGGGCAAATTGGAAAGCATATATCAAACTTTCCATATAAAAACCAAGGAAAACAAAGATACCACCTTGTGCATGTTAGAAACAATTAACCTAGTAAAATTAATCAGTATAGTTTGAATTCTAGAGGTTAATTTAACACACGAATCCATATTTCATAATATAGTGCAGTACTCTTGTGAGATGTCAAAAGTGGAGGGAACCAACCTGAGTCCTTGACTTGATTCCTGGTATGACAATGCATAAGCCATGAGACAGTGGATTTACTTTATTACTTCCACTTTTGGGACTTCTGAACACTGTTTAGCTTTTAGAGGAATCCAAACAATCAATTGTGTGAGGACCAGAGGTAGGTTCAACCTCATCCCAATGACAGATTTCTTTTGACTTTTCCTCTGAGGCTCTCATCATCTTCCTCAACCTTATCATTGCCCCCCACCTTGAAGTTTCTGCACTAAAATTTCCAGCTCTATCCCTTCATATTATGTCTTTTTTTTTTCATTTATTCTTTATGCTGGTGGATGAGAAGTATACAGAGATCTTTTCAAGCTCTTGCTGACTGTCATGAAAAGCAGCATTATTTGCCATAATCTGCATCCAATTATTAGATATTTCAACGAAGGAGGCATCGACAGATATTTGAATGAAATTATAAAAAAAAGTGCAAAATGGGAAATGTTCCTAATCAGCATAATTAAACTCTCATTTTTAAGTGGAAATGGTAAAAGCAGTTCCTCAGAGCTACATTAGGGTCATAACCAGCTATGATGTTTCATTTGAAGCAGGAAAAGAGACAAGAATTCACATGAATTCATGACTGTCACAATACTGATGAAGGATGAAACTTTTATGGTGACAAGGACTGGAGTGAAATCTGTGGAGTGCAATGGCTTCTAGTGAAAACAAGAAAGCCTAATTCTCTGATGGAAGCTATTCCTATACAGTACAGAGGTATCTGTTTCTTATGGAAGCTATTGAAGTGGCATGCACAAGTTACATGATATCTGAAAGCAATGTTCTGTCCCATCTGTGCCATGGAATTCGCATAGTGAAGTGGATCGACTCTATATGATTGTTAGATAATGCAGAAATGCTCGAATAAGCAAAAAAAATCCACCAAACAAGGGAAACAGAGTAGCAAAATCCACCACTGATGTGAGAGGGGAATTTATCGAACACTTGGTCTGCACGAGACACGCACGGAGGTTACTAATTCTCTTCCTCTTTCTTGAAAGGAAAAATGTGTTTCCTGATTCCACTAAGGACCCACTTCACGTGGAATGGAATCCGCATTGCTTCCTTCTCTTCTCGGTCCGATCACTGCACCATCAAGCACGACTGAATGAAAGCACCGTCAAGAACAGAATCAATTAAGTATAACATCAGGTGCTCGGCCTGCAATTTATTACTAGAATATATACGGTCTTATTTAATTAAATAAAATATATTATAATTATAATTAGTTATTAATGAATAAAAAAAGTTTAATTATTTTAAATCTTTTATTATAGATGATTTTGACTAGATGTAATACTCTTCTAATTATTTATTCTAGAGCATCTATCCTCGTTTATAAATAGATATGATATTATAAGGATTATATATATAAAAAGGATTACATATCTACTTTCATCTCTCCTTAGTATCTATTTTATTATTTATAATGGTCATGTGTTATCGTAGGAAGAGAGAAAAAAATGATCTAATTTTTCTTGCAGATCAGTATCGTTATTTTCTCCGAATCTAACAACGATGTGTTTACAAATCAAAATAAATATATTTCGAATGACATAGAAATGTATACATCATAAATATATTTATTTGATTATAGATTCTAACATTAAATATATTCTACACAATATTATAATTATAATTTTTATACTTATAATTTTGTATGCTTATAATTGTTATTAGAACATATCTTGAAATCAAATACTCTACATCATGAAAGCATTAGATCTATTTTGTATTATTGTCATTCACTTGTGAAGGATGATCTGATTTATTTTATTTATCTCATTCACCCTAGTTGCTAGTTTACAAGTGACAAGGTTTTCTCGCCCACACAGATGAAACTATGGATGGAAGATTGCTACCCTATCTTGGTTGATGGGCTACGTCTATAGCTTATTGTCGAAGGTCGTGGCCTATCTTGGTCATCGACCCTATCTTTGTAGAATCTGTGTGAAGCAACAACGCTATATATAGTGGTTTCACATATTATGGTGACATTGTATTTGCTGGCTCTCTTCAGAGTAAAGGTGGAGGTAGTAGCCCTAATAAAGCGATGTGGCATTGGTCACAATGTTTTGGATACTGCAATGACCAACCCCCTCGGTAGCAAAGGGGTTCACCAGGAACACTGTTGCTTATAACGTAGCAGCAATGCATCACGTGGTACAAGCATTAACAATTGCATTGGGGCATGATCGCTCAACAAGCAAGCATAGGCATCACTATATGTCATAGTAGATATAGGACTCGAGCAATAGTGGCATTGTTGGGTTACTATATGAATGAGTTGTCGGCCACAAAAAGGATGCTATCAACCTTAGGTTGTAGTGCGATAGAGAAGAGGTCGATGATAGGGTGGCGACACAATAAAAGAGGGCATCATGAAAGGAATCCATAGAGAAGAGGAAACCACATAGACATTACTGAATGTCATAGAGGATGAAAGGTGTAACTGTGGGTTTCAGAGCAAGCAAATTACAATGACAGCTCAAAGTAGAGTACAGGTGGGCAATGGACGATAGTGTTATTTGACCGTGAAATGTGTACTAAGAGGAGGTCGACAAAGATGGCCAAAGCTCATATGCCTATGTAGGAATGCTCATTGACAAGCAACAACAAGTAGGATCAGTAACTTTGCCACTGTAGTACTCTGATAATGGGTGTTCAAATGTGAGGTTTGACAGGGTTATGCAATGATATGGTAGTTGGTGACGGCTTCCTACACTATCGACCACGGAATAGAGCCACAACTTATGAGAAAGCACATATGATCCACAACAAGAGTTCAAGAGCGAGAAAGTTGTGATATGGCCTACGCAATGCAAGGATTTCCACATAAGTATTTTTGACCTAAGTTGGTGAAAATAAGATGTTGACCAAATTAGGACATATACGATTTGATCAAAATTTGACCTAAATCTCATTTTGATCAGAATTTGGTCTCGAGGTTATTGCAATAGTCACCTAATCGATCAAAATCTAATTTTGACATATGTGATCAATTTTGATCCCTTTGTCCAATTCTAATCAAACTTAATTTTGACTTGATTCTATGATTTTGGCCTAAGTTGGTCAAAGTCACATGTTGACCAAAATTAGGGTAGCGATTGATCGATTTTGATCAATCTTCATTTGATGGAATCTTCATTTTAATCAATTTTGACTTTAGTTAACTCTAATTTTGATTGACCTAATTGGGTTATTTTTTAGCCTAAATATATTAGCTCAATTTGAGGAGCTCAATTCTAGACTTGTCTAATTAAATAGTATTAAATGGCTTAATTTAAGTTTTATATAAAATTATATACATATATATATATAATGGAATTCTTTTATAGCTTTCTTATATGAAATATTGATAATTTTTTATTTGTTTGTAGTTCTTAAATTCTAATTATTAATTTTGGATATTTATGTAGTTATTCACATTGAATATTAAAAAATTATGAAATAATATTTATTTTTCACGTAGAGGTATGAATTTTATTTTATCATAAAGATAATGACATATAAAATTTTATGAAATCATTACTTCTTTCATATTAAAAAAAGATATTAATCAGTGTTTACATTTAAAGGTTAGTTTGAGTAGGTTTATTGTATTGGTCTATGGATAATATTTTTACTTACTAGTATTTATCTTGGTTTATTGCATGAGACTAAAATATTACCCATCAAGAATTTTAAAATGATTGATATGAATAAAATAATCTATATTATTGACATTGAGATAGTTAGGGATAGATCTCAAAAGATTATTAGAAATATCTTAGAAAAGATATATTGATCGAGTTTTAGAAAGATTTAGTATATAGCTTTTTTAAGCTAATGATACCTATTAGCATAGATGAAAAATCTAGTCAAGGTCGATATCCTAATTATATCTTTAGAAAAAAATCAAATAAAAAATATTTCTTATGAATACAAAAGTCTATTATATATTTACCAGACTAAATATCAATTTAATAATAAAAATACTGGGCAGATATTAGAGTTACCCATAAATAAAATATTGAAAGACTACAAATAAAATACTAAAATATCTGTAAAAGATAAAGGATTATATGCTCACATACAAAAAAATTAGATCAGTTTTAAATGATGAGATTTTTAAATATTGATTCTATAAATTAACTCAATATAGAAAGTTGACTTTACGATTCATATTTATATTAGTTGAAGAGATAATTTTGTATTATCGAATATAGAAGTTGATTTTGTGATATCAAAAATTTTATCCTAAGACTTGATATTGTTAAACTCAATTGCTAAGTTGTTATAGATATTTCATGATATATTGTATTATTTTTTTTCTCTAAGAATGGTAATTACTCTAGTAGTTTTATGTATTATGATATAAAATATTAATAGTTAGAGAAAAAATTCATAAATAACTAATGTCAATTGAGTACCTAAGCCTATTATATTTATTGTTGATCCATTTACTAACGCCTTATAACTTAAGATATTTAAAGAATATATTTTTATAATTGGGCTTGTAAATAATCCATAAAAAGATATAATGATGTAAGTTTAAGTGGACATCATAATTGATATTTTTACTTATATAATTAAAGTTATTTACTTTTATTATCTTATTCATAATTATGTATATATATATTATAGTTGAATGTAATAATAATGTTGTCTTGATAAGATAAATTATATGAGTTATTATAGATTATATCAGAAAAAACTAATAGTATTGTGGTACGTACAAAAAGTATGATGTTAATAACATACATCCATGACTCATATTAATAGTTTGACTTAATATAATATTATTATATTTATTGGATTTATTGAGTTATTTTATAAAATTTGTGACCATATATAAAATATTTTAATTTTTTTATAAATTTAATTAGGTAAAATTATTTTGAAATAAAATTTGATTTTATTTATTATGATTTTGAATTCTTTTATATCTTATCAATTAATGGGCTAATAAAATAATATTAGATTATGTGCTCCTATTTAATTGTATAAAATATATTTTTATTCTAATTGGATTCTGATTAAGATCATTAGCTAATAGGAAGAAAGTTCAATTATGAGTTTTTTTTTATTGGAGATAAACTTGATGGAAGGGATTCTCCTCTTAGACATAACATAGACTATATATAAAAGAGAGATTACAAATCTATTTACATCTCTTAGATTATAGTGACCTTACGAAAGATACAAAGAGAGAAAAAAAGAGTCTAGTTCTCTTTACAAATCAGTATTATTGTTTCATTCGAATTGGACGATAATATGTTTGTATATCAAAAGAAAGATATTCTAAATGATATGAATATATATAATATTATTATTTAATTTTAAATTATAATAAATAAATATATTTTATATAATAAATATATAATTATAATCTTTATGCTTATGCTTATACCCTTCGAAAACCAGTTCGAACTAGCAAGTAGAAGATGAGCTATGCCACGCTGGGTTTACCTCCGCTTGAGGTCAAGGTCAAAATATCCATTCCATGACCCAACGCCATAGTGTCAACATAAACAAATGGACAGAAGTCAGCAAGAATCTGTGGCAAAAAATTGACGAGATCAAGTCAAGATCATATGATAACAATGGATGTTCACATTATGCCTCTTGAATCACTAGGAAATGGGCTTTACAGTTTTGGGCTTTACAGGCTTCACTTCCCGTGGAAATGGGCTCTCTTTTTCGACAAATTTTTTGGTTGTTTATAGGAAAAAATGTTTTTTTGATGGAGCAAAATCAAATTGATAGAATGAAATTTTTTAGGTATGAAATGTTGTAAATTTTTATTTGTAATGAATTTTGTATAAAAAAAAAAGATTACATGGAAGTGCTTTTTTTTTTATTCAAACTAATTTGGCCACGAAATGTGTTCGATATATTTCAATTCTAGAAACATATTTTTAGAATATTAGTAAAATATACAAAAAGAACCCATTTTTCATACATTAATAATAATTTACATTAGGTTAATAAAAAAGCCCGAGGGTTTAGCTTGCGCAAAAGAAGTGATCGAGCCTTCTTGCTTTGTAGATGAACTCATCTAATAATAAGAAAAAAATTAGTAACTTCTTTTATTAGAATTAATAATATAACTCGACAAGTAAACGATGCTTGTAGAAATATTTTAGTTTTACGATCGAATAAATGAATTTTTTTCCTTTACAATTCGCGTAATGCATGTATTTTACGAAATGGGTCGATCATTTATTAAGCCTTAAAAGCAATAAATTATTGGAAACTAAAATACATAAACCTCATGACTTATTTCTTCGGTATCGATTCGAAAGAAGACAGCGAGGATACAAAAGATATTTTTATGAATGTTTATGGTATCTGACATGCAATCAATCTATTAGACATTTGGAGTTGACTTAATATAGGAACACTCTGATTCTATCAATCGAAGATTGTTAAAAGATACAGTGATAGTGATCGGACTGCAGCTATAATAATGGTTAAGATATTGCTACTATTTTCATATTCTATGTTATTTAGCATGCATTCATTTCATTCAACAATATGTTACATCAGCTTCTCATTTCATCATACATAAGCTTCATGAGAAACAAAAGATTCCCACTACTACTATGATTTATACTGGTAAGAAGACAAATATTAGCTTAGCCATGGATCCAATTTATCATAAATAATCCAAATGTTAACACATGCTTTCAATCTTATTAGGGAGAGTGTTAAAACCAAATATTGAGGTCATGTCATATTAAGATTAAGTGGACAAGTTGTAGATATACTTATAACATCTCTCTCTCTCTCTCTCTCTCTCTCTCTCACACACACACACACACACACACACACACACACACACACACATAAGGCTGCAGTGTATTGGGTGGGGGAAGAATCTAATTCACCTGCTGCATTTAGGCCACACCCCTTCCAAAGGCTGCCATCTCCCTCTTTAGCCCTCCACTTTCCCACTGCACAACAAGAAGAAGGAATCTCCGAGCACTCTCTCCCATCATATCTCCTCTTTTCTTTCCCGACTTGAGACCAACACAGGCTCAGACTAAATCACTCCCTACATAATCATCTGAGTCATCAACATGAAAGCAGTGTGCAGCGTAGCTTCTTTTTGTCACAATCAAACATACTCTTCGGAAAGAGACAAGAAAGGAACTATTATATCTAATTCTTAGCTGATCTCAATGTGATCAATACAACCCGGAAGCACAAAGAAAGCACACATTTTTAACCCATTACAGCACAAGCAAGACTAGGAAAAGCTGTGACAGTAGAATCATACATCCATATCTATAATTCATCACTTAGCTCAACACCATGAACAAAAGGAGTAGAAGAACAAGCCCTAAACACAAACTCTATTCTAGAAGTGAGTTCTGTCAATGGAAAGCACCATTAGGAGTGGGTAGATCAGACCATGCCAAGGTGGGGTTCCAGTAACCAAACTCACCGACGGAGTGTGGGATGGGTTCCAAGATGGGAGTTGCAGCAGTGGTGACCACACCAGCTGTGGTCATCATGGAAGCAGCCGAAGAGCAAGAAGAATCGAAGCTACCGACATTGTTGATTACCGTCTGCAACTGCTCATTGTAGTAATTGGCCGAGGACTTGAACTTTTGGTACAGCTCTTGGATCTCCGAGCTTGGTATGTCACCTAGCAATGTGTTGTTATTTTGTGGTGGTGGCTGTGTCAGTCGCGGCTGTGGCTGTGGCTGTGGCTGCTGCTGCTGCTGTTGCTGGTATGAGTAGTCGTTGTTCCTCCATAGTGAAGCGCTTAACCCGAGCTGACCCAGTGGATCCAAGCTTAAGCTGTGAGCAGTATTTAGTGTGCCTCCTGCCTCGGCCACCATGTGCGAGCCAAGCATGGTTCTGTCCTCCTTGATTCGAGCAGAGCCGAGGTTAAGGCTGGTTGCAGAACTAAGGATAGGGTTAGGGTTTTGGGCGCAGCTGGACCTCAAAAGACTCAACAGGTGGGAGGTATGTGGCGAAGGCCACAGTATCGGGCTCGAAGAAAGCTCATTTTCCAGCCCACTGGCTAGACCGGACCTCAGTAGGACGTCAGGTGAAGATGGCTTCGCCTTGGTGATGCCCAACTTACCACAAACCCCGGCCGCGGCAATGACGGGCACCGCCTTAGTCTTGCGGCACCCACCGCCGATCGGGACGTTGCGGAGCGCGCCCCCCTTGGTCCAGTACCGGCGGCAGGTCTTGCAGAAGTGACGCGGCTGGGTCAGGTTGTAGTTGTTGTAGTAGCAGAACTTGGTGTTGGTGGAGTCGCACCGGGGGCACCGGAGGTTCTGCTGTGGCTGCTGCTCCGCGGTGCCCGCCAGCAGCGAGGGTGAGGATGAGGACTGAGACTGGGACGATATGGAAGAGGTGGGAGAGGACGAGGAGGTGGGATCAATCAGAAGGCCTCCAGGGTGGGAGATCTTCCTCTCATCCACGACGCCACCTAACAGTCCTTGGATCATTGTGTTAGAGCTTGGAAGCGAACCGAGTAGAAGCAGAGTAAAAGGTAGAACAAAAAGGAAGAGAAAGAAGAAATCTACTGGCTTTGACGAGCTTCAAAGGTTGAGGAAAGCGGATGGCTTGATGTGAGGGAAGGGGAGAAGCCAAGGAGGCTTTGCTTTGGAGAGGTAACGGATGAAGTATGCAGGGAAGAGAGTAAAGCAGCAGAGGGAGGGTTATATAGGGGAAAACAGAGGGATAAAGAAGCTGCTAAGGCTGGAGTTGTCTGTTAGCTTATCAAAGTGGGTTTACAGAACTGAAAAGTGATGATGTTCTATGTGAGTGATATATAAAGTCATGAAATTTTCTTTGCATTAATAAGGCATCCATTTATCTTAAGATCACTCAGCACTCCAAAACACAAAACAGTGCAGACAATGTGTTCTCAGGTACTGATCATACACATCTATGTGAAAAGAAACACAAGTGTGCATAGCATGTGTTTATGTTGTAGTAATTCTCACGTAACTGCGCATGCATATGTTTCCAAGCCCCTATGCATTTCATTCCCTCCCTCGAAAGAAGATGAATTCTTGTTGTTTCATTGACGGTGAAAGATAAACTGAATCTACCAAATCTTTGCAGAAGGCTAAATGGTTCAACTTCGAGGTTGTGGATGCATGCCAGTCAAAGCAAACTGGAATAGGAATCAGCTGGTTGGGAGCACCAATCATGCCTATTTGGAAGCCTAGTCTAAGAGAAGTGTTTTCAAGACATGAGGTTTGGATTTTGGAGGAAAAAAGTGCGGAGACAGTGAGCATCTTGTCATGTTCCTCGATAGCAGAGACAAATTGGAACGCCATCATGTCTCCAGCATCGAACTCTTACACTGATCTCAGAATACACAAAAGAGATGCGGCAACAGCTGCTTTATAATTATCCTAATCTGATCACGGATCAGAAAGACGATACGGAGAAGTCGAATCTGTTTAAGATAACAGGAATGGACTGAAAGGATGTCGTCGGATTAAGAGATGCCCACAATCCGAAATCCCCTCCTCCTTCTTCCTCCTCCGTGGAATGTCGTTCAAAGACAATGATTACGGCTAGAGAGAAGGGAGACTAATGGCCTGGAAATAGGTGCAAAGGAGAATGTCTCCTTCGTGTCTATCTATGTCTGGATGAGCGTAGCAACGTTTCCCATGCAGCCATGTGTAGATAATTAATGGGACGTAATCCCACTCACGGAACATACGGCAGAGATTTAGCCTCTCTCTTCTCCTTGTGCACCCTCCTCCTTCGAACAGATGGGAGGGAGTGTTAAGAATGCTTCCAAATCCTCATTACGTCCAACTTGTGATTGGAACTTGAAATCTATGATGAAGAAAGACATCAGAGAAACAAGGATGGGGTGGTGTTGCATCTCAACAGCTGCTGACAGTATGCAGAGGGGGGGCTTTGATTGGGATGCTCGCAATGGGATCCTCCTTTTTTGTGTCATGTGCCCTCTCCCTTCATTTCTGTACTTCGTCTTCTCCACTGCATTATTACCGGAGTAATTTCGGTGTGTTTGTTCCGTTAAGTTGGATCCCAAGTTTACAGATGAGAGAGACTGTAGTTTTACCCTGCTTGCTAACAACAGTGTTCTTGAATTACATGTGGATCAGCCATCTTGTGGTTGATGGTTGTCAGAGTTGGATAGGGGTCAAAGAACTATCAATGTGGTCCAAAGATCCAGCAGCAGAGGCATGCAGTGGGTAAGAGAACACTGGCTCTTTGCGATTGGCTTGCTTGTGGTTAGTGGCGTAGTCTGTGTCGGACTGACATCGCCCAGCATTTGGAACATACAATTTTAGGTGGATTTTCCTGATTTATTTAGAGCAGATAGATGACAAATGGCAGATGGGAGAGGACGAACAGCTTCTCCAAATCGTTGTCTCCTCCTTTTGGAACCTTTGGAAGCTCAGAAATGATGCTGTTAGTGACACAAACACTGGGAATCAAATTAACAACGTGTAGAGTAGTCATTTCTTTGGACTATATACCGTGTTTCACAGAGTAGAGTCCCTCTCTCTTTGGTCTGCAACGCAAACTTCTTGTCCCACCAACACACACAGGGAACATGGAGTCCCTCGGTCCACACAGCCTGACGAGCCGGGGATCGGCTGTGTTCCCGGCCCCGGTACGGACCCACCTCTCGACCGTCGGGTCCCACCAGCGACGAGGACCGATGGGCGTGTCGAGTGGTGGGCCCCGCGGTCGAGGACCGATCCGGGGTCTGTGCTCATGGTGTTCGGTCGCTCGACGGAGACGCGGGAGCGAGCGAGGCCCCTGCGGCGGGTGTCGGATTCTGCTCCGTTCCCGACGCACTCGGCGCGCGCTCGTGGACAGCGCAATGCACACTGAGCGAGCGTGCCGGCAAGGAGCAGGGGCCGCGCCCGGGGTGGGAACCCGGCCGCGAGCCGGCGCGGCGCCCGAAGAAACGAGGACGACAACGACCCCTCGTCCCTCGTCTCCCCCCTCCCCCCCCTCCCAGTCCTCCTCGCCACACCTCACCTCACCTCACCTCATCTCACCCATTAATCCATGGCCACGGCCGTACCTCCCTTTCTGTAGTTTTGGCTGAAGGAGGCAGCGCTCTTCGTCGCCTCACTCCATCCCGGTCGCCGTCAAAAAGAGATAACAGACAAGCAGAGAGAGAGAAAAGAGAGAGCAGTGTGTACTAGCCAAGCCTTGGAAGCTGGGCTCCCTTGTTCCTTACCAGCCGTTCTTTTCCTACATCCATCTTATTCATTTAGAAACATGCACACACTGTGATCAGAAGAAAGAAAGAGCCAGGGAGACAGAAGGATAGATTCCCTCAGTTCTCTTTTCTTGCTCATGGTCCTGTGATGGAAGCTCAGAAGCCCAAAGACATGGTTGTGGGTACGCATCGACAGTGCTGCAGCAGCCCAAGGTGGCCATGCATGTATGTCAGTGCCTGCCATGACATGACCTAATGATATGACACCATTTCATGACCTGACATGAACCGGGAAACATACCCCATGCACACCATCTCTCCCCCCCCGTTCCTCTCTTCCCTCAGTAGAGTTGTATTCCATGGTGGGCCTGCACGTAAGCTTTGCTCCCCTTGCAGCAGGCAGCTCCACCTTTCCTAGGGCTTCACAACGCCATGCTACAGGCCATGGGAATTGACACAGATGTATATGGTTTGAATAGGTTGTTGGCGGACTGTGGTGCGCGTGGGTTTTCGTGTTGGTGGATTGGTCCTTGTTCGCCTCTTCTGTGCAACAACTACAAAAGGTTCAAAGGAAGAAGATTGGGTGCCAGGACATGGATTTCCTAACTAGAGAGAGCCAAAGGATGGTTTGATGCTTGTGGAGGGACGCCCTTTTGCTTTGCCCCTCAAAGCTTAATGTATCATCAGTTCCTTCTCTTCCATTTGAATCGGAATGGCTACAGTGCTAGGCAAGGTTAGATGGGAATTCCCAGCCATGGCCGGCATGTGGGCGAGCTGCCATTGGGTCATTGCCGGGAGAGGGAGAATTCTTCCTCTCTGTGACAGGGTGGGGAGCCCACACGCATGACCAAGATTTGCGCCTCGATCGAAGCGCGGTCACCGAGGCAAGACTCGAGGCTTTCCGGCGATCGAGGGGACATATGCCATCCCCACTGTGAGATCTTGCCGAAGCCTGTGTGCAATTAGCATGAATAATTAAGTGCCTTCTTATGTGGTGGGAATCAACATTGGGCTCTCTGAAACAAGTATCATAAAGGAGAAATGATGCATTGAGACCCCTCCTCATGCCTATCTATCTATAAGAATCCTCCACTGCGAGCTTTATTTACTTGAAATTGTTTCCTTTTTTTTTCTTTTTCTTGTGAGAAGAGAAATAATTGGCCTTTTTTTTACATTAATTTTTCTTTTCACAAGATTTAGTGTTTATTTGAGTTGCAATGTGATCAAAAGGCAAAAACATGTAAGAAAAATTGATAGACAATCCTAAATTAAAACCAATGTATATATATATATATATATATATATATATATATATATATATATAAAATCTGGAATATAATAACTAAGATGAGAGAAGTATATATATATATAAAGATTTATCATAAAAACCTTATAATTCTAAGCTTATATTGATAGGAGTCTCACTGGATATATCCTTTTTCTTTTTCTATATTTTTAGAGTATCTTCGAGAAGTGTCTTTATTTAATCCGAGAGGATAAATATTCTAATAGAATAATTGTCTTCAAGATAAGTCTCCCAAGTAATCGAGTTCTAATTTGTCTGAAATATCAATCATTTCAAGTCCTCGAACCAATATGAGTTACATATATGACACTGTCTTAATGTAATAATTCTTCTAGTTTTGTCTTTCTTTTATCTAGATCTGTCTCTAGAAATGTAATGATGACATCCAAGGAGGAAACATTGTCCTGTAACAGTTATGTGATGCTCAAATGTTCTTCTTCCTTTAGCTTCAACTGTATCATTCCACGTCATTTCAATTCAAGTCGAGATCATTTCACTTAGGATTACTTCCATCTTAATTTGCTCTGAAACCACCACAAGTAACTCAATATAATTAGCAGATTAATCAATCATATGACTCAACCATACAAATTCATGGGTTCTTTAGCGGTTAAAATTCTAGAGAAATCCCATGTTGCAGAAGCCTTCTTGCCACACGCCAAAGACTAAAATTTCTTAGTAGAGGCAATCTGTAGATTCTGCAACCATCTTCTAGCTCTAGAATTACACTCATTGATTCTAAGATTCAACTTGAACTCTTCTCCAAGGATGCATATTTGTTTCTCCTTTGAACCGAAGGAAATTTGTATATCCTGAATGGCATCGATTAAACTGTTCCTCGGTTTGGTTTCAGTGTTCTGAAGCCTCTCTTTAATCTCATTTTGAAGTATCATTTGCTTGTATGAACATGTTGACCATCATATCAGCATCTCGAATCATTCCTCGAGGAACATGGGTGGCCTCGATCTTTGATCTCAAGCTGAAGTGCCTAGATGAAACAAAACGGGGTATATAATCGTGTGAATGATTCATTTCAGAAACCAAATTTAAGGAAAATGACTGAAAATTCAAGAGGAAGCATTTACTTTGAAAGTGGGGAGAAGATAATTTGCACAGATGACCACTTCGGAATGGGTGAAAGTTAAGACACAGTGGCTCGTTCTCGACCAGCTATCAAGTACGGGAAATCTTAATTGTGAATAGCTACATACTGACAGTAAGAAATTCGAGAAACTATTTAGCAATTAATATCTGTCTGCTACTGTAACATATCTGTCTGCTACTATTTGGGAATGCTACTGAAGCATACTAGAGAGGCATCATTGTTTGAGGCCTTTGTCCTTCATGGTAAACATTAAACAAATTGCTATGTAAAAGAGTTATCACTCATCATGTGTGAGGGAAGTACACTTTCTGCTCTAAAATTCTACAAATCAGTATCCCATGTCTAGATTCACCACACAGTGGCAAAATTAGTCAAGGCTTTGAGATACAGGTTGGACTGGTATGAACTAGTACTTATCGACCCAACCAAGGATTGGTACCAAACCATATAGCTCGGTACGAATCAAGATTCATTATTTCATTACTTTCCGGAGGTACCGGATGGTACAAGTCGATGTACCATCTGGTATGTACTGTACCGATTCAACAAGCTGTAAATGGTATTGCTTCAAAACTCAGACTTGATATCAAATGCCATAAATGGCTGTGAACTTCCCAGACAACCATAATGCAGAAAAAAATGTCATATGAATTCTATAATCTGTTAGGCACGAAACCAAGTACCTTTTTGGTCGTGCGCCAACATGCACTAGATTCCATAGTATTTTCCCCAACCTCCTGCAGCTTGTTTCCCAACCGTAGCAATCCAAGTTTCGACTATTTTCCTTGTTAACAACCTCATATTTCAATTGAAGAACATCAATTGTCAGTTTTTCGAAGCTTGGCTATGTTTCTCAGACTTCCAAATTTATTCTTCTTTCTTTCTGTAGATGAATGATTAGATTTTGTACATCCTGTAAATGAGTGCATTTCTAGCTCCTTCGGATGGAGAATAATCGACTGTCTCTCGTGAAAGTGTTCTGATACATTCAGAGCAAATGCTGATTTTGCTGCTCTAAATTCACAACATCTTGCTTAGTTCAAATTTTTATCTGCAGATAAAAGAAATATTTGATTAGTGACAGTTTAATTATATAAATTGAACTCTTGTCTTTAGGTACAGTAAAAGTTGACTGCATGGATGAGTCTGAAGGACTTACGGACAAGAGGACTGGCACAAGTTCACAAAGGCTTCCTGACTATCAGACATCAAGAGCATTATATTACATGGTCCTTAGCAATGTAGTATGCACTTCCAGAAGTATATTTTTCAGAACTCTGCACTTCTGCCGGGCCATCAACATTTCCAGAAGAGTCACTTGTACAAGTAAACTCATCTATAGTTCTTTTAACTTCAGGAAAATTTTCTGCCTCGGCAGTTAACACGACATCCTCTTCCTTTTTCAGTTGTTCCAATTCTTGTGCTCTTTCCTGGTTTTGAGAAATCTTTAGTAGTTCAGCAATGTGGTCCTGATATTGCACCAATTGTGTGCTAAGGTCTTGAATTTTTTTCTCAGCATCAGCACGCAAAGAAATTTGGTGACTTAGGAGTGTGTCCTTCTCTGAAACTACTTCTTTAGACTCATCAAGCAGAAATTTTACATGCTCAATCTCCTGAAGATGTGCTTTATTCTTCTCAGATAACTTGTTTACAGTCACGAACGCAACAGTTGCACGTAACTGAGCTTTCTTAATTTGCTCATCATTATCTTTAATCCGGTTTTCTAATTGGTTTATATTAAACATCTTATCTGTTATCTCTGAGGTCAATCGAAGAATCTCTTTTTCTTTTTCATTATTCTCCAGCTGTTGAGCTTCATATATAGCAAGTGTTGCTCCCCTTAATGATCTCAACTTCCACTCTATGTCACACCTAGTATTATATGCCTCCTCCAAGCATTTCTGAAGTTCTTCAATAACCAGATCTCTTTCGGAAAGACTCCTTATCATCCTCCCAACCTGCTCACCTATCCAACTCCTTTGCGGAAAGCAGTCAGATATGGAAACAACCTGATCAGTAGCTTCTTCAAGGGATGTATTTCCATCAGCAAGGACATCAGCAATATCATATGCTAATCTTTCCCAATCTTCGGTCAATGATCTTAATTCCCTGTCTTTCTCTTTAACCAAGTCTCCAAGCTTTTTGTTCTCCTGCATCACCAGACATAGCTGTATCTGTAGCTCTTTCAATTTGGTTTCTAATGCCATCAGGCTTTGCTTAGTGATAGATTCATTTCTTTTGCTGCCATCTGCCTGATTTTGAAGTACTACAAGTTCCTCTTGCAAGCATATAATTGCCTCAGCAGTCTCAATCTCAACCTGTCTACGGATTTCCTCCATTTCTTGTTCAAGAGATGTTTGTGACACCTGATCACTTTGGAAGCTTATGTTCAAATCTCTTGCCTTTTCTAGAGAAGCTTGCATTCTTCTCAGTTTCATTTGCAAATGGAAGTCTGCATTTTCATGATGTTCAGAAGGAACACCTTTTAGCTCCTCTTGGAGAAGGGATAGTTTTTCTACCTCACTCGAAGGACTGTCAAGTTGGCTTCTCAGTAGGGATATCTCCTGCACTTTTTTCTTTAGAAGCTCCACTTGCTGGTTGCTCTTTTTCTTTGCATCTTCCATCTCATTCACTAGAAGGATGTTTTCTAATTTAAGCCTCTCAATGATGGATCTTGCATCTTTCAATTCATTTTTTATGTCTTCATACTGCTTACTCATATATAAAACCCTTCTATTTGCTGATTTGAGCTCATTATTTGTGTAATTAGCGCTTTCCTCTACTTCTGTACGAGATGACTTCTCCTCTGCAAGGATGATTTTGAGTATATCCAACTCCAGCTGTAAATTTAAAATTTCCTCTTTATGCTTCATTACATGTTCGTGCGAGCATTCTATCCTCTTTTCACAGACCTGAGAATCTGTTTGGGATGATTCTGATAACAGTTCCTGAAATATTTAGATTACAGATAAAGTTTTATATTAGGAAAATAAATTTTCACTTTAGTACCAATGAATTAGCAGAAATCAGCAGTCATGATGGCAAACTATAAGTAAAGCATACATTTTTCTGATGTGCAGCACTGATATATTGGTAACTGTCTGCAGAGCTACAGTTCTTTAATTCAACATGCAGATTGCTTGTCTCCCTGTGAAAAAAAAAGAAAAACAACGAACATTTGGTAATTAAGAAAAAAATGAGTGGAAAACACATTTTAAGTTGAAATTGAGCTTTTCATTTCTATAATTAAAATGTATAGCTATAATTACCTAGTGAGTCTTTGATTTCTTTCTAAGCAAGATTGAAGGTCACACCTGCAGCTTTCTAATTCTTGATAGGTCTCAATTAACTGAAAAAGCATCAATCAATCCCAGTTGCCAAACCATTTAACAGCAAACAAGTTTCGGAAAATGAAATATTCTGCTAAATGATCAAATTAATAGTAACTCCATAAACAATGATTCATTATCTCTGGATGGACAACCAGATAGGGGCTTTCCAGCATGCTGAACAAACCTACAGAACTATTTTCAAGCACTGATGGCTAGAAACACAAGGATAAGATCCTCAAAATGAACCTTACCTGGGTTTCCATATCTGACTTTTGGAGATTATGAAGTTCAGCTTTTGCATCAAGCACTCGCATAAGCTGCAAGGATAAATGCAATTATTGCTTATATATGTCAAGAAGTTTATAAGATAGACAATTAATAATGGTAGTTAGAACAACTGGGGAGACCTTGTTGCGTAACTCAGATACTTCAGCTAACAAATATTCTCTTTCTCCTCCGTAGAAGTCCTGGAACCTGGTAAAAAGATATTGCAATAAGAAAAATGATGATCAGAGAATACAAAAGATTTTTTCACAAGACATTGATCCATGTGTTACCTTTGCAGCTGGTCTAAGAGCCTGACATTTTCCAATGCAAAGCGTGTCACTTCGGGATTGCTGTCAACTCTGGCACAAAGCAATTGTACCTCTTCAGAAAGGGCATGTTTTTCTTCCAGTAAGTATGAGTCAATTGGCACTTGGCATTCTGAAAGTTTTTCCAAACGGAAAATCTTGTCTTCTTGAAACTTAAGCATCATTTTATTGCTTCGACTTTCTTCCTCTCTTTGATGAACCTGTCAGATAAACACTATTAATCTCCTGAGAAGGCCCTCATTACAAATGGCAGCAGAACTTTTGTTTCTTATAGAAGCAAAAAACTTACCAGGCAATTCAACTGCTTAATTTCAGCTTCGAGTTGCTTAATTGTAGTATCTGCCATTTTTTCTCTTCGCAATGCACCAGCCAAGATTGACTCCAATGATTTTAACTGCATCACAAATGGCCAAGAACTTATGTCCAGCCCATGTCATGACATGAATTCACCTAGTGAGTGAAACTTCAATTTTGTTATAAGAAGTTAACTCTTAGCTGGACACCACCATAAGAAACTCACAGAACTATATGCTCATCCTGATTTGATGTTTCAGGTCAATGCCATGAAACATGACATAACCTATTTCTCAATATATGTATAAAAAGATCTATACCTTGAAAAGATATCCTCATGTTGCTACAAATTGTGACTTATGAAAATATGTCATTTACTGGTGCCTTATGGAAACTCTTACACTGTTCAAACCATCAGTCTGCAACTCATCAGCGTTTGTTTTAGTAACTTCTGGCAACTTCTCTATTGCAGAAGCATCACAAAATTCACCCTTAGAATCTTCAAAAATTGCTGAACGAAATGATAGAGATCTGGAGACATTTTGACGCTTTAGAACTGAAAGTTCCTCCTGTTATGAAGTCAGCATTGAAGTTTTATGATGAGTTCTAGGGCAGAAAATAGTTTGGCCATTATTTGACCGAAAAATAAACAAAAAAAATGTCAGGATTTGAGTCCACCTTTAATAAACGTATTTGGTGCCGCAATGCGATAACATCTTCTGAAGCATCTTCATTTATAACAGCCTTATAATTTGGAGGGGAAGAAAATGAGTTATAGTAAACTAAATATTTGAGATTGAAATCAAGGCAAGCTGAATCAGGCATGACAATGCTCAATAATTTCAAAGACAATTACATTGTTCTGAATGAGTCTTGCACGCCGAGCAAATTTAAGGGTACTTAGAGTCTCATTAGCAGAGCTGCAAGAGATATTGGTATGTATAAGTACCACACAAAATTTGAGAACATGAGGGATGAAAATATTTTAGCAAGGCAGTCTTTACCATATTGAAGGGCTGACATTTGCAATAATCATTGTTTTGGAGTTGCCACCAAGAGAATCCTGAGATGATGACATAAATAAATTGATAACATAAAAGATAAGTGGCAGAATGACAATGTAGCAGTAAATCACTTAAATATTTCTTACTTGAAGAAGAAACGTAAGTTTCGAATCCCTGTATGGAACATGTCTTTGCTTCCCATGAGCCATATCAGCAAGAACCATTATAACATGACTGCAAATGCATATCTGACATGTTATTATCTGTGGTCTGAGAAACACTAATGTGACAATAATTCAAGATACTGGTTGGACTGGTATTTAAGACTCCGACCAAGCACTGAAAATAGAATCATAAGCCCAATACCATTATTATTATTAAAAGAATGTATGAATATTGTGTTAGATACCCAAGTGTTGATAAGGATTTGTTGATGTTTGCAGCTTCCTTTAGGCGTTCGCCCTCAG
Source organism: Musa acuminata AAA Group (assembly GCF_036884655.1). Taxonomy (NCBI): domain Eukaryota; kingdom Viridiplantae; phylum Streptophyta; class Magnoliopsida; order Zingiberales; family Musaceae; genus Musa; species Musa acuminata. The sequence goes on along the minus strand of NC_088346.1, from coordinate 46,838,584 downwards.
CACCTGAAGTTTTCTGCCTGCTCAGAATACATATTAGTTGATAAAGGCATTCAGCCTTTTCATCAAGTACCCATTGAAAATTTTGGATTAACTTATTTGACATTAAAAATTTACCTTTCTGAGCCAGCCAGATCCACTAGATTTAGCTTTGCAAAACGTGAGTTCACTGTCAAATCTTTCTCCCATCTACTCTCTATTGTACAGGTAAAAACACTGTGTGAACGGCTGCTCTCACGATTCATATTTGTAGCTGCAACTTTCCTATTTGCAGCACCCTAAATAGAAAATTGAAATTTAACAAAAATCAAAATCCAAATTGTAGTATTTATGATGATAAAAGCTGGTAGCCAGATAATATTTACCAGTCGAAGAAGCTTAAGAATGTCATTGACATTCTTGACTACATATTCAGTAAGATTTTCAACATAGACACCCTTCCTGATATCTTCTCTCAACTATCAATTATTTGCCATGTCAAAAAGAAGCACATTATAACAAAATATTAGCTGAAAAAGAAAACAAGAATTCGTTAGAGAGTAGATGTACAAAGGACTTCAAAAGCACAAAGGAATTACAAGCAGATTGCTGGATGAGGGGACAAGAAGATCATTAATTTGTTCACTGTAAATCTCAAGGAAGGAACATTTGCAGCTATACTTAAGTTTTTCATCCCTCCTGCTTTCTTCCTCCTGCAAGGGAAAAAATGAATAAAAATTAATTACCGAACTTTTAAAAACCCCAAATGAAATAGCATTAACCCACTTTTGATATTTTACCACTTTGATTCTTGCAAACAAGAATTCAAATATTCTTGGTATAATTCCACGGTTCAGGTTAGGCTCCACTTCCAGCTCTCCAATCTCACCAAGCATTGTATATGTCTTCCCACTTCCGGTCTACAGTACCAAAACGAAGAACAGGAGATGATTATGGGAAGCTTACTTGACAAACCCCTCAAAAGATTAAAAAAACTAGCATCTATAGCATGGTATTCATAAAAATAAAAGATACCTGTCCATATGCAAACACACAACTATTATATCCAGACATGCAATTCTCAACCATCGGCAGACCAGCAACTCGGAAAAGCATCTCCTGCAAATCATTTTCAGGATACTGATTAGATAGGATCTGATGATTATCTTTGTTTCTATAATTCATAATAAAATACCTGATTTATTGTTTCACATGCTACATAGTCAAATGTGAATCGGGTCTCTGGTTGCCCAATCCAAGTTATGTTATGAGCACTTTCTTGCTTCAAGCATCTGCGAAAATCTTGCAGGCTTTTCTCTGTGCTATTGAGAGGACGAACACGAATTGCAACCTACACAAAATTATGAAAAGTGTTTAATACTTTCTTTTGTTAATCCTGTCACAGACTTATCAAGATATCTGGCTTATATGGTTGAGCTAGATGCACACCAAAGGTCCTTATAAACAGATGTAGTTCTCCAGACAATGAGGCTGTCCAATAGGTCACTTTGATTTATTACGTCTATCAGCTATCATAATTGCACTAATCAGTGATACTTCACAGCAAAGAATCTACACTCCATTCTAATACATTAATGAGAACAGAAGGTCAATTTTTTCTTAAAACTACATCATGCTGCAATAGATTAGATGTATATCACTTGAAATAATCGTAAACCAAAGCTCACATTTACTACTATTTCCTGCAGTCCCTATAAAAAATTGGCACCAAGTTTGATGACTAATCTAATGTTAACGGAAATGTTCAATTTTAAATGTGAAAAAAATATAGTAACTTGTCATCTCATCAAGTGAACTTTAAGAGATCGTGATAGTGCGGTCTCGCAAAACAAAATATACAAGTAGCAGTAAATTTTGTCATCTTTTGCAGGATATTAAAAAATGAGGAATATGACAAAGAGCAGATGTCTAGAGATGCTAAGACATCCAATCTACACTAATGATCCATGGATTCCTCCAAATGAGGAGCTAGTTCAGACTAGTATAATTGAAGTATCAATGTCAAGGGTTGGATAAGAGGAAGAGCAAAGTTATTCCTCCAATATTACAGCATTTATGTTGTTAGCCATCGCGATGGTTGTGATTTTCATATGCCTTCTCTAAAAGAATAAATCATTTGGTAGGAAACATAATCATAGTTACACATCTTTTTTGTAATATTTGGTATCTTTTGACAGAAGAACTTCTCGAGTGCAAAAACATTCCTCTTATTTTTAAGTGACAGGCGATCTTATAGATGCAAGGAGGAGCTAAAATGGACTGAAAATACTTGTAGATGAAATGGCGATCTCCAAGGTCAGTGAAAAGTCTTAGTTTCCTTAAAAAGACAGGAAGGTGAGAATAAACCAAAGCTTGAACGAAAAACTTATGGTTACAAAGCTGAAAAAAGATGAAAACAAATACAAAACATTATCCAAAGTTTAGGACTTTGTGACAGATTATCTTAGACCTGCCCATAACCCAAATGCTGACGATTAATAAAACATGCTGTAATATTTATGGTAAAGATGCTCGAGTGAAGGTAATCCTGTTACTAGAAGCATCATTCTACAAATTCGGTTAAGCTACTGATGTGACAGAGTAATTAGGAGAGTTAACGATACCTACTTCATGCTTTCTAGTATTAATGATCGACATCATCAAGCTCCTGGTGCAAGTATATATGTGTATGTGCTTTGTGATTAAGGATGGTTTTGCAGTCCTAAAGTACGTGACCAATACAACAGTTATTCTATGTTCCACTTTCAACCATTAGAATATTTTCATGCTTTAGTATGTCACAAAGTTGAACAATTCAATTTTGCACAATTTGAGTTTTTATTTTGCATTTGATGTTGAATGTAGAATTCAAATATGAAACTCCTAGGCTTAACGTGACCTAAAGTTCACTACCTGCACATTGTTGTCCATCCAGAATGATGGATCCTCTTGGAGTTCGAAGTGAGGAACTTCAACTGAATCCACAACAGGAGGAATGGACGAAATCTGTGTCGGTCTTGATGTCACTCCAAGGCTCATTGTTCGAGTCCCTGCACTAATTGGAGGGCGGGATTTGCCGAACCCATAGTTGGCAAGCCTGATAGCACTCTTCGTCGGAGTGCCCTGAGTGGAACTGCAATCCGATTGCACGGACGATGCCTTCGCAGCCGTCTTAGACGTAAGGGTAGTAGTCAAGCCGTGTTCATCCCCGAGGCCTAATCTTCCGCCACGGCTCAGCGGCGGGAATTGGTTTCCAGGACCTCTGTAGCTAGAATCGTCATCAGTCTCCCTACCGATCACTCCAGGCTGACTCTTCGGGCACAAGCTGAGCCTGTGCCGAGCTACCATTCTCTCTGGGGTGCGAAACGGCAAGCCAGGCGAATCCGAACCCTTGGTATGGTTCTTGGAGGTCGTTGCTTCCGGTTTTCCTCTCAAAATCGCGCCTTGATCGAACCCGATCTTGGGGTTCTGCACCGGCTCCTGGATCGCTAGCAGAGGAGGCCGAGATGGATCGGATTCCAGCCGCGAGGATGACGAATCGCATGGATCCACCGGGGGGAGGTTTTCATTATTAGTCTCGGGGGTGGGAGCCCTGCTGGAGCTCGAACTTTGGCGAAATGTCCTCAAATCCTTCAACATCCTAAAAGAAAATTTCGCACATTAAGAACACGAAAAGGATCAAAACAAGCTTCAAATTCCGCAACCGAAAAATCAGATGTGACAAGTTTACCTGAACGAGGAATTCAAGAACAAGATCCGGAGGCGAAGAATCCTGCTGAAATCCGTTTGTTCTCGATCTGATACCTAAAGAAAACTAGGTCACCAGGGTTTCCGAACGAAATTATTCGCAGCTCTCGTAGGATTGGGAGAGTGGATAAGGAAGAAGAAACCCTGATCAGGGGAGATTGGGGAGACAGATCTCGGTGGCAGGAATGGAACTCCTTGTCTCTTTCTTCTCTCTCAGAACTCGATGGAGTGAGACGGGACGACAAAACAGGGTTCGACAAATTTAAAACCGGAGAGGAGGGAGGGCAATACGGACGGCAGAGATTCGATCAGAATTTGAAATTGACGGTGATTCGAGGATGACGGGTTTGAAGTGTAGGAGTATTTTGGGAAGGAAAGGAGGACGAAGATTCGTTGCCTTTATTTACTCCGATTTAAAGCACAGCTTGCAACGGCTACTTCAGACGTCCAGTTCCTTTAAAAGAAATCCAAGGGTGGGAAAGACCCTTCAACTGGAACATCTCGACCGTCCACTGAGTCGGCCCCATCTGGGTCCACTGACGTCCTTCGAAAACGAACCGTCCGATCTGCGATATACCTCCACAATTTACACCCGGAGTAATGTTCTACGTGTTTGTTTCTTGTTGCGGGAGACGGCCTCATTACTTACCCAAAAAAACAAAAAAAAGGTTGTTGATCAAATCATTTGTCCTTATGTTGCTAATTACGTATTATCCACTTAGTTAGACCTCTTCACTAGATTTAAAAAATTTACATTTGAATCTTTATATTATATTAAAATCTTTATAATTATGAAAGTAAAATTTTAATTTCATTTATCAAACGTCGTTGATTTTACCGACAAAAGTATAAAAATGATGGGCAAAAAGATAATTTCAACGTCCTAGTTATTTGGTGGTGAACAATGATATCGTTAGGGGCCATGGGTGACTATTGTAGATAAAGAGAAAGAATGATGATAGTAAAAAAAAGAAGAGGACAATATAGATGTCGATATTCTGCATTTGTATCAGCGTCGCTCAACAATTATATCAATGCCAACGCAAATATAGAGCGACGAAGGATCGCTCAGCATCTACATTAGCACCAACGTAGATGTAGAGCAATGCTGCTCTATAACTATGTCAGCATCGACATTGCTTAACAATTGCGTCAGCACCGATGCAATTACCAAGAGACACCGACATAAATACAAAGCGTTGACATCAATGTCGTCCTCTTCCTTATCTCTCTTTGTCTCGTTTCTCGTCGTCCCTCTACCACAACGGTCAACGATATCACTGTCAACTGCAATTGAAAACATAACTAGAACGATGAAATCACCTTTTTATCTATTAATTTTGTGCTTCCGTCGATAAAACCAACGACATTAAAATAAATGAAACTAAAGATTTTTCATTCATAATTATAAAGTTTCGAATATAAATTTTTTGAGTCTAAAAATCAAAATATTGAGATCTAACTATATAATTAACCCATATTATCCAAACAAAATATAATAATTATGGTTAAAATTTTAATTTACATTAATATCTTTATAAATATTAGAGGTATATTTTAAACCTTTTATAGAGTTCTTCTTCAACCGACGCAAATTACTTTTAATCATCATAAAGTATTTAGCTTGAGATGGATGTTTACAGTAGTGGTATATATGGAGAAATTAATATTTGGAAAAATATGTGTTTCACTAAGATGTATAATAAAGCACCAAAGCAGTGAAACTAAAATACAAGCTATAGATACAACATCAGTCACTCAAGGATCTTATCCCTATTGTGTAAAACTGTAACAAGACAGTTCTAGAATGATCTGGAATTACAATCTTAAGTGATGCTGTTTAGTACTTCAATATCAACTACACAACAGCTTCAACCAAACTGGCACATACAGGAAGTAAATGCAACCATCCCATCAATATTGAAAACATCATTCAAGAAACATCTCAAGTGAATGCAGTAGTTGAAACTTTCGGGGGAAAAGGAACCCCTAAATGTATGACCATAACCACTCAGATTTTTAGCTGCTTGTAAACTTGCACAAGTGAGAAGCATTTCAGTAGATTACCAAGCAACAACTTCATGAGGCCACCAGAGTACATTTCATTATAGATCAGGTTGGACAAGATATGAAATAATGCAGCTCAACTTCTATAGTGATTTGAGTATCCACCCTTCCTCCAACCTGAAGTGGTCACTTACGACCTAAATAAATTCTGCTTGAAAGTTGAAACTACTCAACAGGAAACAGAAAACTCCCTTCTTAGGTGGTATTGCTAACATCCTTCACTAGGTCTGAAAAAAACCTTCCTTTTTCACATGATTATCATTACATCAAATATGCAACTTTTTTTCTGACACCTCCTTTGTCACATGCTTTGGTTCTCCTTCTCAGAGTAAATCATCTCAAGAAAAATGATAGGTTGCACAAAAAAGAAAGGAAAAAACCAATGCTGGCTGGATAATGATGATTTTTCTTTTTTAAGCCTTTGTTCTCATTATTCCCAGGCATTTACCATATGAACATGTGAGAAAACCACCAGATTGATCCTGCAGATTCAGAAGTACAGCATCAAGATAATGCACTGATCATTCACTGATTGACTGAAACATGCATCTTAGTTGTCAAATAACAACAACAATTGTTGAAAAAAAACAGTGGAGAAACTTTCTAAAAATTTAATGGACAAATCGTTGCAGTCAACCTCATCTATTAAACGGCATTTGTTGAGAAGCAGAGAATATATCAAGAAAATCCAAGCACACTTTGAGTTGCATTTGGTTCATGGATGGTGTCTGAGATTTTTGAAGGGGGCCAGTAACGCAGAACTGTCCTTCCAAGAATGTTTTTCACAGGAAGTGGCCCCCTGAAATATGAAAGGAATATTTATTAGATAATGACAATTGGTATGTAGTTTGAAATGAGAATTTTCAGAATTGCAAGCATAAAACTATGAATCTGTTACATTGATCTCAACACTCACCAGTTGTGAGAATCAAAGCTGTTGTTGCGATTATCACCCAATACAAAGACATAGCCTTCGGGGATAAACTGTAAGGAACAGCAGCAGACAGCAATGAGTTAGCATATAAACCAATGTTAGTTTTATGGGGAATTAGATTCCAACTGAAAATTCTCTGAGCTTATTCATAGTGTAAACCAAGGTTCGCCGTACCGTACCGTACCGGCGTTTCGACCCGGGCTCGGTACCGGTACGGTACGGTATACCGCTCGGTACACCCAGGTGTACCGAGCGGTACACTCACGTGTACCGAGCACTGTACACTGATACAGTGTTACTGTACACTGCTACAGTGTCGGTACGGTACGGAGCGGTCCGCGTACCGCTGGCCTGTCGGACCGGTACGTACCGCCCATACCGGGCGGTACAGTCCGGTACGGCAAACCTTGGTGTAAACAATCAGAAAGTACAAACAAAGCTAAAATCTCATATGTAACCATGTAGCCTAACAAGTCCAATAACATATCTCTGGTAATGCAGAAGCTATTCATTTCCATCGAGGACAACAATTTATGCAAAAGAACAAAAGTCATATAGACTTAGTTAAGGCCATGACAATAATCTGCTTTTCTGTTCATTAGCAGGTAGACAAAATAACGCATCAGTTCTTCCATTCAAGGTTTCAAATATCAGTCTGATACAGGTTTCATTAATCATCAAACCAGCATGACACAAAGATGTCGGCCAATATACCGATCTTAACTTCCCAGTATCACTCGAGAAAAATAAGACAAGGAAGAACACAAGTGGTATACAAAACGACATTGACTGTTAAAGGCTGTTATTGATGCTTGGTCAAACTGATGAATAATGAACAATACATATTAGATTGACTATTATCTGTAACCTTGCTTCCATCATTCGTTATTGATGTTAAAGGCTGTTATTCATGCTTGGTCAAACTGATGAATACTGAACAATACATATTAGACAGACTATTATCTGTAACCTTGCTTCCATCATCAGAGCTAACAATCAATGTCAATGCTTTTTTTCTCTTGTTGAAGTTTTAAACATGAGCCCACCAAAAATCTACATCTTCAGCACATCCCAAATGAGATTCGATATAACAGTGGTTACAAACCAACAATATTTCTCATGAAGTCATGCTAAATTATAATAACTAGGAAATCAATGGACCACATAATATAGTATCTAAGACACGTTACATGCAAAACTTTCCAACTTTTTTTTCCTTCAAGCCACTTCTAAGAGTAAATAGAATTTTAAAAATAGCAGTAAAACATTTCAAAGCAACCAACGGGAAGCTTGCCATACCACTGGTTCCATTTCATACTCAAGTGGTTCTAGAATGAATTCCTCATCTTGGATGATACCGTTCACCAATAATTTACCATCACGTACCTAAAAATGAGGGACAAATGGTGGCTCAGTAAGCTTTAAAAATAGTACAAAATTACAGACAAAACTATGGAAATCACTACAATGAGACTAGAAGTTTACTTCAACATAGTCCCCAGCCTTAGCCACAACTCTTTTGATAAAGACATCACCTGAACTAAATCCAAATTGCTGCACAGAATACACATACATAATAATTGTTGATCAGAAAAGCTTGTAACAAGTACAAACATACAGAATCAGATTACATTAAATTGAATAATCCTACAACAAAAGGAAATTGAAAGATACCTGTAGAATCAGTGGTGCTGTGAATATAACAATGTCAGTAATCTCAGGCTCCCGAAAGCAATAGGAAACCTGCATATTTAGATTGTCCAATAGTAAATGGCACACCAATGACTTAACATTGCATTTCAAACAAATATCTAGCAAACAAAAAATAAAAAAGAGAAAAATGGCTTCTATACTGAAACTGAGACTAAAAAGAAATGTTAAGAAACAAAATTCTTACTTTCTCAGCTAGAATTCGATCTCCGACATCAAAAGTTGGATACATCGATCTTGTGGGGATCGATCTAGGCTCGGCCAAGCGTGACCCATACAGCAGGGGAACTGTCAAAGCAGTTAAAAACGTCTTGGTTTCCTCCGAACAGGAACTCATCCACCGTGAAAACCAACAATTTCTGTCGCCCGAGCTCCTGCTGCAACAATTGCTCTCGAAGCGTTTCATCATAGGCACAGTGGGAGAAGAGATAGAGCTTTCTGTGTGTTCACTAGCATGCACAGAAGGAACAGTTCCTCCTTTGGTCTCATCTCCAGTAGGGCGTGAAGTAGTCCTCGCTCCTTGATCCATCGGGCTACCTCCTCCCGATCCTGGGAGGAAGTCACAACAAGGAAACCACTTGGTCGCCTGGAAAAATGGGATCAAAGACGAGGGCTTGAACCCCATCGACATCGAGGATGCGACGCCCAGTGCGCCGACGCCACCGAGCGAGCCGGAGCCAGGGGAGATGGCGGACAGCAACCCCACGACGAGACAAGCCTTCCGGTCCTTGGCCGCGGGATCCGAGGAAGGGGAGGAGGATGAGGCGGCATCCGAGGGCGCCTGGGAGCAACTCCGGGTCCTCGATTGGGGGCGGTAGTGGGAGTCGCGATCGGAGAAGTGGCCAGCGAAGAGGGCTCCGAGAGGCCTGCCTGCGGACTGGTGGAGGAAGCGGCAGCGGATTCCGGCGGCGGCGGCGAGGTTCTGAGCGAGGTAACCGGAGTGGTAGATGGTGTGCCGGACAGCCATGGTTGCGAGATCTGGAGGTGAACAGCGAGATTTAGGGTCGTTGCGTCTTCTCTCTCTCTCTCTCTCTCTCTCTCTCTCTCTCTCTCTCTCTCTCTCTCTCGCCCTCTGTGGAAAGGGAAGAGAGGACGCGGTGCAACTCCAAACGAAGGGGAGAAAGAAAAGGGGGCGAAACGGGTCATTTATTGGAAGGCTTCGTATTTATGTTTGAACCGCGTCGTCATAGAACCGGCCACTCTCCGGTCCACCAAAATTATGGGTCGGGTCAGTTAGACCGTATATTTAATTATATTAATGCATGTACATAAATACACATTTTCTCTTCTCTCCTTTTTTTTTTCTTTTATCTATTTTTATTTTTTCAAAAAAATATTCTCCTTTTTTTTTCTTCTTTTCAATTTTTATTAGAATAATATTTTTTGATGTCAAATTTATTTAAACACCTTATTCACTATCTAAATTTATCGAAAAAGTTAAGAGGATTGGATAATTTTCTTTGTATAAAGTAGAAACTAAAAAATTTCATACTAACTTGGATCGATCGATCTAAGTTACTTATTTTGTATTTTGTGTCTTTTAATCTTTATATTAGGTCGATCTGATTGGTTTTCAATTTTTATAAGAATCAAATTTGATTTTGATAACTATAAATAATAATATGATAAGTATTGGAGGATTACATCATATACTAGTACTAGTTTTAGCTCACTAAGAAATTGACTACAAATATATTAATACTTGAAAACTCATCTTAAATGCATCATTCCACAGCTAGAAAGTAAACCTATCAGGCCATACTTATTTCTATAAATTCCTTTGACTTGTAGCACTTCAACTACATTTCTCAAACTCAATCAAGAATTCATTGAATTTGGATGCTTAGTGTTGTGGCTTTGACTAGACCAAGTCTAATTATGTGCACAAACTGTAAGCATAGGTGTCCTAGAAAGATCACCTAAAATTGGTCCAAATCCACACTGTGGGGTCCATTACTTCTCCATCCACCACACCTTGAGGACACCCATTGACCATGGAAGCTGGTCGAGATGGGGGCAGGGGAACATAAAAGAAGGTGGAGATCATGCAAATCCAGATGATGATGTAAGGACATGCGCAATAAGAGCATGAATTGACTGGGTCAAGCTGAGACAAACCAAGGTTTTGACATTTGAACAACATGAGAGCTCTGCCTCTGAATCAGTAAATGATGTTGCCACTTTAAACAAAAGCATTCAGGATGACATTTTGGTGCCCAAATGGTTTGTTAATGAACTAGGCACAGATGCAACATTAGAACATTAGGTAAGCTTTGAATTGATGGCAAGCTTACATATGTATGTGTATTTAAAAGACAACCCAAAAGAATCCTTCATTGTATAGAGATCTGTGTTGCTTGCAGTTTTGGCTAAACCATTGACAAGAGAACAAAGTGAGAAAGACCACCAAAGATGCAGCTTCCATGATCTTATGCTGGCAACACCAACTCTGTTGGTAGCAGGTCAAATTGTGCCACCACAAAGACTGGATCCAGAGAAGTTGAATTCCTTGTCAAAGAATATGATAAGTTTAGCACACATGTCTTGTAACTCTGTTAAGTATCCATGGCTGAATTTATTCAACAAGAAAAAGGAGACAAAGAGAAAATAAATCTTTACTGCAGCAAATTATCTTTTTTTTCATTCAAAAAGATTGGATGATTACATAGTAACCAAGTCTAGAATCAGTATATTTATGCTTTTCTTTCCTCCAGTGCACAAAATATTTTGTTGTGTATGAACAAGATAGTAAGTAATAGTCCAATGTAAAACCATAATATATACACACATGAATATATATGTTGTGAATGTCAATAAACTTTGCATCTGTTTTGATCTTCACTGGTTGGTGGGAGACAGCTTCTTGGGAGTTTCTTAGCTTCTTGGGGGGTTTCCATGGTGATTCAAACAAAGGAGGACAGATTGACCAAAGTGGTTGATAGGTGTTTTATACAGATGATTAAGCAAGCATTGTTTATACAGATGAGTAAGATTCATGTTCATGATGTCTTACATAACTTTATGCTGACTATTATATATTTATTATTTATAATATTTATCACTTACATGCGATTTACAACTCCAGTTTTAGTTAGAAAGCACATCTGAACTCAATTAGGATCTCAAATTAACTTGCTAATTTGTCCTATATTTCAACTTATTATATATTCTAGACTTCAAATTTTCCCTCATCTGCACCAGAAGAGGATATGGGCTCTATGGCAGCCATCCATCCTCTCCCTCACCGTATCCTTTGCCACTCTCCTCTTAAGACACACCTCTCCGTTCTTACCTGCCATTTCCCCTGCACTCTTCCACCCTCAGGTACTTCAGCATCAGTTCTCTCCGCGTTACAGTCTCTATGATGAATTCCCTCATTGAGAGTAACATTGCATACTGTGATGTGATTGTTTTGTGAAGCAGAAGACTATGAAGTCTCAAAGCAATGGCGACACTTTCAGCAACTGCTGTGAGTGTGACGTACGTGCATGGACTGAACTCCTTCTCGGGCTCCAAGCCAACAATGACGTGTCCTCCCTCGGCGTCCCGACGTGCACCGCACGGTGCTTCGCCATGGTCGTCAGCTCCCTGAGATCGCCGCCGCGCAAGAGGAGTCAGGGCGGCGGAGCGCTGTCCTCCACCTGCGATGCCGCGGAGGAGATATTTAAGATTGCGGCCATAATGAATGGCCTCGTGCTGGTCGGCGTTCCGGTCGGCTTCGTGCTGCTTCGGGTGGAGGCGTCGCTGGAGGAGGCGGAGTAGGCCGCGGCAGACCCGTTTGTGTCTGCATGCTAATTGTTTGTTGCTTTGCTTTCAAGAAGTTTTCGTCAGCCGAAAAAACCTGGATGTAGATCAAGTAAATAATCTTTGGAAGAAATGGGTATTATTATGGAATAAAATTGTCATGCAAAGAATAACCAAATTTAATCATTTTACTTAAAGTCAACGTAGAATCGGCGGTGGGCAATTGGTTGACCATAAAACTACAGAAAGTCCACCATTCGACTCTCGTTGCTGATATCTTTAGGCGGGTGAACTGCAATCCTGTACAGAAACCAATGAATTAAGCAAGTGTAGTACAGTTGCTACAACGAGAATAGAAAAGCATATGAAGCTCAAAGATATTCTAAAATATTAACAGAATAAATATTGCCATACAAAATTAGGCTGAATTGGTGAAAATATAAGCAAAACCAAACAGAAAACAGGCTCCGAATTAGTCTAAACCACAAAATTTCCAATAGTCTCCAAAATGATGGCAGAAACCATGGTTTCTGAAAACTCTCTTGCAGCAGAAAGCAAAAGCCTTCCTTAAGAAAATAGCTTCATGGTCTCTGACAAGCCCAAAAAAGCTGTCAGCTGATGAAGGTCATCGCCGATGAGGAAACCAGCTCAAAGGCCACTAGCTTTGGAGGGTGCCACCCTAGAGTTCTTAAATAGCTGCAAGATCCATACAATTTTTTCAATAGAATCATTAGGAATCAAATGGGGCTCTCAGCCATGAGGATGAAAAGAAATGAGAATTCTACAGTTTGTAAACCAGAAATATCAAGCAAGTGACAGATTTAGCACCTAATATCAGGAAGAAATGAAGAGAATAAGATTATCACAGTGAGAAATATCAAGCAACTTCATCTCCTCATATGTACTATATAATTAATTGCTAACTTGGTTCGCATCAGGATAAAGCAAAAAAATATATAAAAAAAATTCTAAGGGCAAACATTTCTCATCCTTTTTTAACATATATTTCTTATCTTTCAACTACCAACACTATCAATTATTTAAGGTCAGCTATTCTTTGGAATATTATAGCTGACCACAAATAATTGGGACCTCACAAGTTGGATCTAAATTGAGAACAGACTATCTATCTACATGTGTTGCAATTTAAAGGTTACTGCTGCAGTATAATCTGACAACCCAAACCAAAGTAGTAGTTCATTTCACAAAATCAAATAAAATGTACTACAGATACCAGATTTGCATTTGCTTCAACGCCTTGAAATATGTATTCCCACCCATAGTGGAGCCAATCGGTGCAAAATAGAATCTGCAAATTCCCGTCCTGCATATGGCAAGAACAGCAGCATCATGAGAACCAATAAAACTCATTCTGAAGTAATAAAAATTTAAGAAAAAATGACTGTCATATAACAATACAAGAGTAAAGATGGCAGCATAATACTTTTCACAAATCAATAAAGGAAGAGTCAGAAATCAGGACCTTCTAGATTAACAAAAATTAATAGATTGTATATGTGGATTTGTGTCAAAGTTTCAACTTTCAACACCACAAAAATTGTCAGATACTAATGACGAGAAATATGCAATCCTAAGAACGAACAATATAAAAGCAAGTAGATTGAATTCAATAAATACCATTTAAAGACATCAAGGGAATGGAAGCTGATTGAGATTACATAATTTAACAGAACAAGAAGTAGAAAGCAACAAAGTAAGAGTTATTTAACAATGTTCCCACTTCCTAACACAGAAAAAGTATGATGTTAGTATATTATAATTCTGGTATAGTGCCCATATGTTAACGAAAAAGTCAAGGAATGTACCTTCCTTCCTCCAGGTCTAATATAAGCATCCCAAGTTCTTCTAACCTGAAAATATGAATTGAATTTTGCAACCATAAGGCTAGCTAATACATTAAAAGAACATTAAAAAAGAATTGCTAAAAACAGTGAAAGAACTTGCAAGAGAGGAGAGTCAATTCAATATCACAATGTTGGATACATTATACTTGTAATACAATCTTAAAAGATGATCGAAAATGCTTGGATCGGATCATTAAGTACGATTGACTACATCTTGAAGTTAACAGTTCATATAGTTGAAGCCTTTGAATAACCACGTTAACACACTAAATACTGTTGTTGATCATTGCAATTAAGGATTCAAACCATTACGCAGAAGCAAAAATAAATTTTGTATACTCGATAGTGATATATGGGTTAGAGACCTTCAAATAATAACATTTGCATAATGGTTTGGTGAACTCACTTCAATTAGTGTCCCCATATCATTGCTGCTTCCATGATAATAGTGGAGGAACTCAAATGGTAAATTTGACACAGAGTCATAGCCACTACCCCAACCCGGAGCTTCATCCTTCTGTTGTTCAGACTTCATATTCAAGTACAAAAACAGGATGGCCGCACCTCGGCTGACTACAACATCCAGAAGGAGGGAGTCCTCCGCCTCCTTCTGGATGCTGTAATCGGCCTGGGTGCGGCCATCCTCGAACTGCTTGCCGGAGATGAGCCTCTGCTGGCCCTCTTATACTGAATCGGAGCCTCGACATTGTCGATGGTGTGCTGTAGGATAAAAAAAAAAGAAGAAAAAAGAAAAAAAACGGTGTTTGCACTGACAAAAAAGAAAAAAGAGGGTGTTTGCAATGATAAAAAAGAAAAAAAAAAAAAAAAACGGTGCAATGTTCAGATTCAGTTTTCTTTTTTTGTCAGTGCAAACACCGTTTTTTTTCTTGTGAAATTGTCTCATTCATTCATTCATGGTGGTATTGAAGTACAAACCGCTTTGTTACATTCGTTTACTCAGATTAAAATTGTACCTAAATAAAGGAGGGTTTTAGTCATATTGTTTGAAGGTCTCTAACCCATATATCACTATCCAGTATACAAAATTTATTTTTGCTTCTGCATAATGGTTTGAATCCTTAATTGCAATGATCAACAACAGTATTTAGTGTGTTAACGTGGTTATTCAAAGGCTTCAACTATATGAACTGTTAACTTCAAGATGTAGTCAATCGTACTTAATGATCCGATCCAAGCATTTTCGATCATCTTTTAAGATTGTATTACAAGTATAATGTATCCAACATTGTGATATTGAATTGACTCTCCTCTCTTGCAAGTTCTTAAACTGTTTTTAGCAATTCTTTTTTAATGTTCTTTTAATGTATTAGCCGCCTTATGGTTGCAAAATTCAATTCATATTTTCAAGTTAGAAGAGCTTGGGATGCTTTTATTAGACCTGGAGGAAGGAAGGTACATTCCTTGACTTTTTCGTTAACATATGGGCACTATACCAGAATTATAATATACTAACATCATACTTTTTCTGTTTTAGGAAGTGGGAACATTGTTACAACATTTTTTTGCTAAAATAAACTGATGTTATTTTAATTTTCCAACACAAGTTTCTTTCTTGGCCTCTCGAGCCTTTGCAAAATGTCAATTAGTACTTAAACTTTTAAGGTCATAGATTTCATTTATCTTCTTTATTGGGGGAGCATTGGAATCTTCCCTTTTAATAAGGAAGTCAAGAAGGTTGTCTACTTTAAATACATGCCTTCCTTCATTCCAAACAACCATCAATGTCAACCCTCCTAGATGCTCGTATATCTTCTGATGTCCCATCTGTTATCAATTTCAAATTGTCTTAATGTTGGCAACATGTTACTCCTCCTGTCTCTCTCATCCTATGGCTTCTTCTACTCTCTCTTTAAGCTGGTGTTACAGGTGATCCATCTCTGAAAGCTGGGTCATAAACCAATCCCTTCCTTATCTAGTAACATGAATGACCTGGATCTAGAAATTTGTTTTCTCGTGATTGATGTATATTTCTCATACACATATCATTGTAAGGCCCTCCAGGGGCATTATTAGTTGACCTGTAGAGAAGGATGAGCACCTCCAATCAGTCCACAGCACTAGTATTTCAACCTAGCTTAGTTGGAGTACCAGCTAATTTGCAGCAATAAATAAATATTGAGCAAAGATCATTGCTAGTTGGTAAAGCTGCATGGTAGCTTTAATTTCTCCCTTTCGATCAAATCTGTGGCATCCGAGCTACTACGACAATAATAGTACTTAAATCCTTGCTTCATGGTGAATTGCTATCGATCAATGTATGCATCTTCATACTTTCTTTTCTTTATTACATTGATTCATGACTCACTCAATTCTCCACCATTATGAGTGGGCTTAACTGGTTTCCTAATGATTGGTTATGAATCCCAATGTTACTTATGATCGAGTTATAACTCGTTCTCCTTATGCCTCAGATACATAAATGGTCTTCCAGGAATATGATTTAGAAGAGATTTTCCAGCCAGTAAAAGATTAAATTCCCTAGCTCAGTATGGTTCTCCAAACTAATATGGGCATATCTTTATTTGTGCAGGTGCAGTGGTGGTGCCGGAGGGCAACCGGGGTAATGCAACGAGGACAGGGATCGCCACTAGTTATTGTTGAATCCAACACCGAATCTACTGTCCATATTCCAATAATAGCATCAGCAAAGTTAAAGAAAAATATATATATAATTTCAGGGTTAGAAAGTGCAGTTTGTGTATGTTAATCCTTTGCATTGGTGGGACCTCATCTTTTAAATATAAAATGACAAGTTTTGGCAATAATAATTTCTTTTTTCGTATGTTATTATTATTTAGTGGTACAAAGAGCACATATTTTGATTCTTTTTTCTTAAGTCCCATAATTTCTTGATATACGGGATAATGTGACAATAAGAAATGTGATTATTATTTAGTGGTTTGTTCATATACATATTTTGATTTTTTTTTTCTCGAGTCCCATAATTTCTTGATATACGGGATAATGTGACAATAAAGAAAGGTGATTATTATTTAGTGGTTTGTTCACATACATATTTTGATTCTTTTCCTTGAGTACCATAATTTCTTGATATACAGGATAATGTAACAATAAGAAAGATGATTATTATTATTTAATGGTTTGTTCACGTACTTGAATACATTCTTTTGAGTGTTGTTTTGGGCTTTTGCCAGTAAAATGACTCGTTTGGCCACGACAACATCATACACCAATTCTCTGCATATTTTTCTCGATCGAGCAAAAAGAAAAAAAAAAAAAAAACAATGTTATATAGGTTTTTTAATGAGTGAGGATGATACTATGCTGATTGATTTGGATTAAGGATGAAGTTAAAATATGACGAGATTTTTGTACCAAATAATTAAATGGGGAGATGAATATGATTTTCCAATAATTCGACATAATATATTAATATTACCGTAAAAAGGATATTATAATTATTTGATATGAGGACAAAGTTATTTTATTTTGTGCTTAGCAATGGATTAGTTGAATTAATGGTGAGATAATTAGTATTAATAATTAAATAACTAAAATTAATAAATAATTTAATTAAATATTTTTAATTCAAATATGAATATTGTTCTGTGTAGAGAGAGCTCAACGTTGTTTATTAGAAAAATAATTAAATCATTTCCATAATTTATTGACATAAACATTAATAGTGGTAATAATGGTGATGAGACGTGCGTTGACATCAGCTCCTCGAAGATAATAATCCACGCCTCGGTTTGACTTGATGCGTCTGACCAAGGCAGATCTGAACGACGACCGGGGCACGCCACGTCCTGTGCGAGCCCAGTTCTTCACGCAACGACCATATCGGTGTTGGACGCTATCAGAAGTTCGGGCCTGCCCCCTGCAAGTGGGCACATCAGGAAACGGTAAACTTCCCTATAAAAACTCGCACAAAGGAAAAAAAGAGGAGGAAGAGGGGAAAAAGCACGAGAAGAAGAGAGAAAGAAACCCCCTCGGACTACCTACTGACTTGATCGAGTCGGGCCGAGCTTTCCCGACCCGACCTGTGTGCAGGCACGAAGATGGAGCTCCTCCCCCCTGAACACCGAAAAAAGGAATCCCTCGTCGGAAAAACCCGGCGAGCCCCAACGCGATCCGATCAGTGCGACCGGCTACCTCAGTAACTCCGAGGGACGATGAACAAGATCCCCGCTCATTCGGATCAGAATCAAGCCGCGTCGGCCCCGAGGCCACGGTATAAAGTCGTTTACACTAACAGATTGACGCTAGAAGGAGGGCCCGGATGTCGAGGGATCGGTAGATCAACTCAGACGAACCCGCTGCTGAGGGGTCACACCCGATCGGAGCTCCGGGAGAACGACCCCCGCACGGCGAACCTCGAGATGAACACCCCGCTATGACGTCAAAGCATTATTGGCGGTTATTTAACGACCCAAGCTTGTCGCCACCTCAAGCTATACTGGCCGACCCATCGGTCGTGTCCTCCGAGGCCTTCCAGGACCTTGCTCATCAAGTCAGAACTTTGATGGGAATGGTGCAGACCATTATCCCACTCGTCTCTCACCCGGCGCACCCACCTCCGATTCGTCCATTGCGGCGACAAGAGTCGTCCGTTCGGGCTCCGACGCCACTTTCGGAGCTCCCTCCATCGCCTCGGGTCCGATCAGCCCCCCTCGAGGATCGGGCGATGGAAAACCCGAGCAACCGCTCGAAACCCGATGCGCCATCTTCGGACTCAGTAGACTCCCTACGAGCCCAGCTGCGCTCTGTCAGTCAGCGGCTCGACGAAGTGCAGAAGGAGGTTTGCAAGGCAAAGGGAGAGCTCGGGGTGGAGACACCAGGGGTCTCCGTTCGTACCCGAGATACAAGATCAAATAGTCCCCCCGAGCTTCCGGCTTCCTTCTCTTGATGCGTATGATGACGCCACCGACCCGTCGGACCATGTAGCCGCTTTCCGCGCCCAAATGTCGGCGCTTCCCACGACTCTAAAAGGCTCGGCTCGCGCATGGTATAGCGACCTAAAGACCGGGACGATTGCTTCTTTTGATCAGCTTGTCAAAGATTTCGAGCTTAACTTCCTGGCCTACGCCCAGCCAAAGACGTCCGTGGTGCTGCTCCTCGAACTCAACCAAATGGAGGACGAGTCCCTCTCCCACTTTGTGAATCGCTTTACTACGCAAATCCGGGGGTTGCTGGATGCTCATCCCTCTCTGTTGATGCAGACATTTATGATAGGCTTGCGACCTTCCAGATTCTTCTAGTCCCTGGTGGAACGACCTCCCACCGCGGTCCCGGAGATGCTCTAGCGGGCGAACCAGTTCGTTGCAACGGAGGTCTGGAAGATCGGGAAGCGGGAGGAGCACAAAAGGGACAGGGTGGAGCCGTCCCGCGGACAACAGTCTACCGCACCAAGCTGCAGATTAGACAGCCCCAACCCGCCGGTGTTGACATCTCAACTCCCCTCCTCGGGTGCGTCTCGAACAGATATATTTCTCCAGATAAGAGACAAAGGGCTGCTCAGAACCCCCAACCCGATGAAAAATCCGCGGGAACTCATGGATCAGTCGAAATATTGCAGTTTCCATCGACCAAGCGGGCACGACACTGAGTGTTGCGAGTTGAAGCGGCAGATTGAGGAGCTCATCCGCAAAGGGCACCTCGGTCGGTACCTCCAGCAAGGGGAGGAGCTTTCCCCCCACCCAGAGGGTCCCGTCAAGCGTTAGATCAATGTGATCACCGACGGCCCAGTGGTCGGGGGGAACAGTATGTCTAGGCGAAAGGTGTACGCCCGGGCCACCGTGGCCGAGGCTCCCAGACGTGGACCCGGCCCCGAGGTCACGTTTCCTGCCGAAGGGGCCGGGCGATCCGAACATGATGATGCACTTGTCATAACGGCCAGGATTGCCAACGCTCAAGTAAGGAGGATCATGATCGACACAGGGAGCTCAGCCGACGTGCTTTATTTCGATGCCTTCCAGAATCTTGGGTTAGCTAGAGAAGCTTTGGAACTGATGACCTCAGCGCTCACTGGGTTCACCGGCGATTCGATTTCGCCGTTGGGAGCGATCACTTTGCCCCTAACCTTGGGGACACCACCACGATCGAAGACGATGATGTCCACATTCTTAGTGGTTGACCTCCCCACTGCGTACAATGCTATCCTGGGTCGCCCCACCCTCAATAAAGTCATAGCCATTGTCTCCACTTACCACCAAACGGTAAAGTTCCCGACCCATGCCGGGGTCGGCGAAGCCCCCCAGAATCTAGGCGGTGCTACTTGACGACGGTCTCACTGCATAAAAGGGCGAGGGATGAGCAACCCCTAGGGGATCCCCGGGAAACAAAAAGACCGACCCTGCATCCCGAACCAACATAGCCCACTTGTGACGTACCACTGTTGGAAGGACGCCCAGACTGGACGGTCAAAATCGGGACTGAACTCCACAAGCAAGAACGGGGTCAGCTTGTCGGCTTCCTATAGGAGAACGCCGACGTCTTCGCTTGGTCACCATCCGACATGACGGGTATCGACCCAAAGACTGCCCAACATATATATATATATATATATATATATATATATATATATATATATAATGGGTTTGGGGGACCACCATAATGCCACAACCTAGGACTGTGCGCTGCTAGGAGATAACATGCTTGCATATATTGTCTCCAACATTCTATTATTTTGTCACATAAATTTAACATCTCTCAGAAGTTCAGTGTTCCATTTTTTTGTCACAGTGACATAACCATGCAGAAAGGATACTCTTCCATGTTATCCTTCACAGTAGCTGACATGAACAGCACAGTGACCAAACTAATGTCACTGGGAGCTGAGCTCGATGGCCCCATAAAGTATGAAATCCATGGCAAGGTATGTTATCCATACATCTAAAATTATCATCTGAGATGTTTTGAATTCATTAATTTGGTAAGTTTTCTGTACAGGTTGCTGCCTTGCGATGCCTTGATGGGCATATGTTGGGTCTCTATGAACCTGCATGAAACTTCTTAAAAGTTTGGATAGATATCTAACTCTTTTATTATAGATATCTAACTATGGGAAATCTGATGGACCAGATTTCCCATAGTTACGTACTTTTTCGTTGTGCGATGATTGATGCGCGAAAAATCCGCTGATCCGAAAAATCGCATGTATAATGTCAGAAGCGTTACCTGGAGAGATCGTATATCCCCGAATTTCTAGATCCGATAAAGATGATGAAGGAGCACTAACATACTCCTCTCTAGTGGTAATCCACGTAGCGGACGCAGCGACGACGCTTCTCAGATCACCGCGGGATCTTCCTCTCCCCGTGCACCACGAGGCTGCCAGATCCAAGGAGGAGAAGAGGAGACTGAGGAGAATAGGAGGGGCAATTGCCAAGAGCTCCAGCTTATGAATCGAGGAGTTCCTCCTATTTATATAGGTGCTAGAAGCATATCCTTAACGGATCCTGTTCATTGAATTTTTATCTCGTTCACATTGGATCTTTATCCAATCTTCCAGTCAGATCTCATCCATAGGATCCAAAATATGGGCTTCGTAGATATCTTATACATGCATCTCTACTCGTCGCAACATCCATCTAATATGTGTGACCCTCTAGGCTCGATACCGAGCTGGCCGTGAGTCGTTTCCGTCAGAACTTCTTATGATATAGTGAATTATTATAGAGCTAATAATTCACTCGACTCGTCAACTGTAGACGTACTATGCCACTATGCTATAGTCCCCTAGATGGTACAAGAAGATCGAATCCTTCGGACCTGTATGTCCTCAGTTACCGTGTATCTATAGTCTCTCATTCATCTAATCCCAGAGATCATCGTATATTGGGCATGATAAAGTCAGGCCCATACGAAATCCTGTCCGAGTCTCGCTCTAATCGAATTCTTCTGGAGAACTCAGATATTTACCGTCGGAAAATATGAATTCATGCGAGCCAAAAATCAGATTTGATAGACGGCAAGAGTCCCAATACCATACGATGAAACTGGAACCAGAAATCGGATTTGATGACAGAAGAGTGCCAAGACTATCTGATGAAACTGAAACGCACTACTGTAAGCAATATCCATGGGCAAGTATAACTGCAAAGAAAAAAAAGACACTAACTAACAGGGATCCATCCATCTGAATTTAAGATTTAGCTTGCTGGAAAAAACCCTTCCTAACCCATTGTTCCGATCCTCAAACGAGCTTCTTCAATATTTCTCCTGGGGTTCTATCGAGTTCATCAGCAATCTTCCTCTGCAAATCAGGAGGAAGGCTTGGCAACTGCTCGCAAAGATCACCATCGATTACATCCTCATCCTGAAGAATGTTTCAAATCAGCAATACATGAGATGATCATAAATAATTATCAAGTATGAAGAACAGTAATCACAGTAAAGAATTTTAACCATCGTACCTTTTTACGCCATGGACTAAAAATTAAAAAGGCATACTAGAGAGATAATACAATTTACATTAAATTCTAACTCCAGGTACTACTAATATTAGAATTACATCTTTGCACAACAAGGTGCTTTAACATAAAGCAATTTGTCAAAAGCCGAATCAATCACCTTAGAAACAACTGGGTTGAATAATAAAGTTCGATATCTTTTCCAATCACTTACAACTTTTAATATAGTGCAAGTTAATAACAATCAACACTAGTCAACAGAAATAAATTTCAATATGTTCGTTTGCCTCCCTGCAACTGATCTTTCAGCTATCAGTAGTAGTACACAAATTGCCATATCATGGGAGCAAAATACTTGAAGAATTATTGCCAACTGATACTGCTTGGTCAACTAAAGATTCTGATCAACTCTAGGGTAGATTAGGTTCAAATAACATCTATCCAACATTACAAAAGCATCTACCATGTTTAAGTTAAGATGGGTGTCAAATAATATTTTATGGTTACTTGGGATCAGAAATCCAGTACTCTTCTAGTTGATACAAATATAAAAAGGCTGCCGTTATATGATGTATTATAAATGCAAATCTTCTTTATTAAGAGATTTTTCATTCAGATACAAAGCCAACATGATTGTAGGTCAAGTCATGTTAAAGATAAACCTAGACAATGGCTGCTGAGACCCTATGGTTCAAAAAGTTGCAAGAATGGCCACTGTACTTCAATATTTCCCACATGCCATCTATTATAAATTAAATAAAGGAATCCAATGGGTTCAACGATTTTAAAAAGCGCTCGGGCGAGGCGAGGCCCGAGCGCCTCGCTAATCTCCCAAGCGGTGCGCTTCAAATAGGCGCTCGCCCAAGCCCAGGCGCTGGGCGCTTCGAGCGAGCACTTGGGTTAACCAAGGCGACCAAACCAGGATTTTAGGTCTGATTCGATCCTGGTTCGGTCTATGATGGTTAGTTGGTTCAATCGAACCAACTAAAACTAATATAAGTGACAACCGAAGCCTAACCCTCGCCGCTGCCGATCCCGATCCCGCTGCTCGCCACTGTCACTGCTCGTAAACGCTGCCGCTGTCACCGCTCACGCCTCCCGCTGCTCGCCACTCCTGCTCCAACTCCCGCTGCTCACTGCTGTCGTCGCTGTCGCTTTCTCTTTTCTCAGTCAGCAGGTTCAACACCCCTTTACACTTCCTTTTAATAGTATACGTATACTGTATATTGTATACTGTTAATATTATTAAGTTTATTTGAAATGATTAATTTTCAATACTATTAATAGATTAATAATATATTATTATGATTTTAAAACTGATAATTTCCTGATGTTTTGGTCTATTCTGAGTCATCAGTGAGCCTTAGAACAACTTACCATGTCTATCTACCTTTTTCCTATTATCAACTGGTGTTAGCTTTCCTTTTGTTATCCTTTTGCTTCGTCTTCTCGTCGATGTTGGAGCTCCACATGTATGATTCACCTTACGTGCTCCAACAAGACGACATGAGTCCTCCAAGATATTTATCATAGGCATTTTGATAGAATCGATGGGGAGATAAAGAGGACGAAATACTCGATCATCCTTAAGTAGTTTTCAAACGAAAAATGAGATGGTGATTGCTCGATCGTCCTCAAGTTAGACGGTGGCTAACATTTTCAGAAAGATAAAAGAATAGTTATATTATTGGAAAAAAAACTATTTATGGTCAAACAATCGATAATTTAAAATATATTAAAAATCAATAAAGACTTACATGATTTTATGCTTTCTCTCTTCCTACAATCAAATTCTTATCTTTATTTAAGTACAAATTCTTTTGCATATCCTCTCGCATAAACCTCAAACAATTTATATATTTTATCTAACCTTATTTAGATATTCTAGAAAGAAGCTCTAAAATATTTTCTACGGTAATCTTAATATACTTATCATTCCCAATATCACTTCCGTGTATAACATCAATAGTGATAGACTTTGATTATACCATTGATGCTCCTTATCTCACTTTCGGATTTGAGTGTATATATATATATACATATACATATATTTATATATAATAATTTTTTTTAACCAACACATAATTATTATTTTGTCTTTCCCTAAATTTATCAAGGGTTATTGTAATAGTGAACCTCTTGTTTATTCTTCGATCATTCCCTAATAACACAACGTCTCATTTTGTATAAGTTTAAAGATATAATTACTTAAACTATAAAATAAATCTAGTTAAATAAATCCATGAGTCCGAATTAGTTAGTGTTAATACGAAGGTTTTTAATTTCGAACAATATCATTCGTACCAAGCGATACGTACCAGTCTGCTAGATGAACCTCCCGCTACCGAGCAGTATCGTCAATCAACACCGTCTCCCTACTTTGTCGATGACTTCTCATTTGTGTAAGGAGAAGAGAGACGACGTCGCCTCAATGAAAATATATATATATATATATATATATATATATATATATATATATATATATATATATATATATATATATATATATATATATCGAGCGATATATCGAAATATACTGCTCGATATATAATATCGTATCGTACCGAGCAAATCTAAAAACTCCAATATGATATGAAATTTCAATCCTTAGTTAATACTTTATCTTTATAACTTATATTATTAGGGTTTGAACCCTCATTTTTTATTTTTGTTTCTCGATATTAATAAATCATAACTTTGTTCTTAATTTATGACTTAGGGAACTAAAATTCTATTTCTATATACATTACTTTATCTTATCTTTACAACAACCGATAGATCTTATGATTTGGAAATACTTTTATAATTTCTTTACAATCTGAATGGCCAAATTTCAGCGGATTCACAAAGTTATCTCTATCCCAAAATTCTCATAAGAGGCAAATTGCACCTAATTTCTTATCCAATTTTCATCGATTGTTCCTAGTGAGACCAACCTATGGTTGGCATGCCAAACCTCCTCACGCCGAAGCCGCCGTCGTTATCAATGACGGCGTTCACCGACTCTCCGTGACCGTTCCAAAAACTCGGCGGCTTTTGGGATTGTGATCGGGCCCGCTCTCGGTCATCTTCCACTTACACCCTTGTTAAAACTATAATTTAGTATCTACCCCTTCCTTGTGTGTTCGAATAAACGTTTTCATAATTATCATAAATCAATCTTGCAAAGGGTAAATATGCAAAAGACACCGAACGGTAGGCGTATGTATGTATGTATACACACACACATGGGGAAGAGAACAACATTGGTGTTTGGCGACAATTTGAACCTTCTTCTTTCTTCGTGTTCTTCTATCAGTTTTCGGTCGCAGTGTATGTTCTCGAACCATGGTAACCTCGGATTCATGGGAGTAATTTTAAATCTGCGTTTGGATTTAGTGGAGTTCTTCGAATCTTGCAGTTTTCCACTATTTTTCGGTATATTATTTGGTGACTTCAGCGAAGAAGGTATCCAGAATGGATTATGACGCTTCTGCCTTGATTCATCAAGAATGCTGGTTTTTTTAGCTAGATTGGATGCAAATGAAGTTCAGATTTTGGACCATAGAGTTTATGTTCCCTCCCTCTATTTTCCATTTTTGGTGGAGATTCTGCTCGGTTTGATGTTCTTGGGGTTGCAATTTTTTTCAGCATAGTGAAAATTCAAGCCAGTGGTAGTGTAATCTCTCACTTACGCCTCATATAACATCTGTTCTAATCTTTTTCTGGCTTCACTCCTAAAATCAAGCATATTAGGGCTTGTAGTTTTGATTGGAGACTTCATCGTCTCAGTGGGAAACTGATTTTGATTTGGAGAATGTAGTTCATCAAGTGCTTGGTGTTGTCAAAACTAATTTTGAATTTCTACACAGTGGTCATCTTCATCGAGAGAACGTCCTTTCATGACTTTTCAGCCATGTTTGGCCCACTGGGTATCAATCAGATGGCATTTTGGGTAATTTTTCATGAAGGAACTAATGATCTTTCATCTAAGAGTTACCAATCTCGTAACATTTGTAGCTTTCTAGTAAAACCTAGGAGGACTCCGATTTGGTCCCTGATTAGAACTGCCAAAGTCGAGAAAAGTTTAAATTTTTTTCTGAACTCGAAATGGTCTCTTAGGGAAAACTGGATTTACTCAATTTGGACTGTATTCCGGTGAGCAGTGAAATTAAATTAAGACATCAACAAGAATACTTTTGAGAATGTTCTTCGCACTGGGTGCTGCTACTCTGTTAATATGGCCTTGCATTGTGCTTTTAAACTTGTACAGATCTTTCAATTTTCCAGTTCAATCCCTGTGACCTTTCACTGGAACTCCATTTATTCTTCTGTAACCAAAGTTGGATATATGTTTTCTGATTACAAGGTAAGGTTGTTGGCATCTAAAGATTTCTCCACACTAACACAATGCTGAATGATTTATTTTAGCCCAAACATGCTGTTTGAAAGTGTCAATCTTTTGACCTGTGAAAATATCATAGCGACACTGACATTTTTGAATTTTTTAGGAGAAACTGGAACACTTTGAATTCTGGAATATTTTCTAGAGTGGGATATGTACTTAATACGTCTGTACTGGTGAACCAGATAATCTTTGCTGAACCAATGCAAATAAACTGATATGACGACCGCACAGGTGGGATTCTTGTTAGTCTTGATAAACTCAGTATAATATTTTAAATTATTCATCATCTGTAGTTTCTTTCGTTATTGATGTATATTCTATGGTCTTGCTTCATGTTTGTTTACTTGAATATACATATATGAGAAATGTTAAATTGATCATAATCACAGTTGTTTGAACTTGCATAAACTATGAGAAATGTTTCTTTGTTATGCACTGGGCTGAATTATGTCTGTGTACACCAAATGGATGACATGTTCTTTCTCTAGCTACTTTGCCTCGTTTCCTTTTCTCAAGGAGTACATTTCTGCAGGATTCACAGAGACTAGCAGAGATCCAACCAGACTCACAAAATTTACATGAAATACAAACTTCAGTTACTGAGTCTCCAGGACAAGATCCAGGTTCATCATCCATTGCAGAGAGTAATAACAAAAATGTTTCTCGTGAAGACATTGAACTCGTAAGACATCCAGCTATTAGTGGCACCAAGTGTTATGAGTGCACTAACTTCAAGAAATTTTGTAACAGCTCCTTATTATTTGCATTCACTTGCAGGTCCAAAATCTGATAGAACATTGTCTGCAACTGTATATGAGCAAAGGGGAGGTAGTTAAGACTCTGTCTAGTCGAGCTAGTATAGAACCTGGTTTTACTGCACTTGGTGAGTCTTTTAATTTTGGAGAATTTGAATTCATCTCAAACTTTCTATGAGGTTGTAACTTGTAGTACTATTCTATTTGTTATTTTGTGCACATTTCTTTATCTAGTTAAACTAGTTAAACTTTTATGAACATGGACATTCTTGTTTGTTGTGCTGATCAAAAACATTTCTTAGAGGTTCTTTTTTTTTCAGTTTTATTCTTGAGGATATATTCAATTGAAGCTTTATGGTACTGGTTGAGTTTGGAAATGGTCAGATTGGTTTTGCAACAAGTGATTGTAAGATTATGTATACAATAGGTGTCATAGTTGAAATTGTGAAACATGAAGCCCCAAAAATCTAGGGTCAGCTAAGTGAATTTTTTTTCCCCATCATTGAGTTCCATTGAGGAAAAAATCAAATCACTATTTATTGTTATAATAAAGTTTTCTTAGATTGTCTTAGACCTTTCCTCACACTATTATTCATGATTGACTTGTATTGTTTGACTCGTTCATCTATGAATTTCATTTGGAGATGGCTATGCCACCCTATTCCCTTATTTTCTCCTCTCAGAACTATTCCAACTTGTTCTATTATTTTATCTTTTACAGGAAACCCTTACACATGAAAAACTAAAGCTAAGCATACTAATCTTTTCCCTATCTTTCATGGGAAGAATGCACTATTCTTTGGTCTGATACTATCATTTGTTTTGCAGTGTGGCGGAAACTTGAAGAAGAAAATTCTGAATTTTTCAGAGCTTACTACATAAGGCTGAAGCTGAAGAAACAAATCATTTTGTTTAATCAGTTGCTGGAGCATCAATACCATCTGATGAAGTGTCCTATCCTTCCTAAGGTTCCATTGGCTCCAATGCAAAATGGAACTTACACGGTACATGGTGATTATTTTCACATCAGACCTCTGAAAAGTTATGTTTGTGAAGTTATAAAGTTATTTTCTTATCATTCTTTATCTTACTTACTGTATTAGGCTTAAAAGACCTTATGATTGCAATGCTGTTGGTCTTTCACAATGTTATGGATCCTTACATGACATGAGAACTTCATAATAAAAATTTGATGACACTGGAATAGGAACAATTCACAAACTGGCATCTTAGAGTAGTATCAGCAGCTAAACTTTTTAAGGCAGCATTATGTTTTACATGTAATTAATTTAACAAAATTTTTTTGTTTTTTGAAATCTTATATGTATCCTACAACATAAAGAGTATGTTGAAGAAATTATTACTGACAGAATCATAATGAAATGATTGAGTTATAGACAAGAATCTGTAGTGTTACTTGGCCATTGGGTACCCTTAAATTAAAAGAAAAGTTATATTCACAATTGTAAGGTTTCATTGCTTTTTGGCTAGAATGTTTTACAGTTGGAACATAAAATATGCAAAAAATAAGGTTAAGATAGCAGAGACAAGGACATTGACATGACTGTTTGGTATGATCAGAAGTGTTAGAAAGAAACGATTATCTGTCAAATTTTAAGGGATGGAAAATCAAAGATAATTTGGATATGACTAAAAATGGCCTATAGATGCACTATAGTAAACTAACTAATGTGAGTCAATTATTAAGATAGGTGTTGGAAGGGGTGATGAACGACCAAAAGGAGTTGGTTAGATAGAATAATAAAGGGGATATGATGGCACTTAAATTATCTAGTGACATCCCCAATAATACTTGACAAAAAAAAAAAATCCATGTAGCCAACCCACAGAATTGAGAGATCATCACTTGTTATCAACAAGTTATAAATAATTTAGTGATGCAAACTTAACAATACTCTCTTGTTACTTCAGTGTCAATCTATTTTCAAGCTCCCTCATTAAAAATCATTAATAATCACAGGTAGATGATAATTCTTCACATTCTGGTGCCACTTTGTTCTTCATCAAAATGACTATCTCATGCATTGGCCAAGTATCCCTTTTTATTAGTTCTTACATTCCATTTTTTTCTTGGAAAACTGAAACAAATATTTTGTTTCATCACGTCAAACAAATCATTTTGTTTCCCCAAGTAAAAGACATTGGAAATTTTCTGAATTTTGTAGAGCTTACTACATAAGGTTGACGCTGAAGAAACAAATCATTTTCATGCTGGTCTATTCGGATAAAAAGTTTTTTCTTTATTCCAATTGCTAAAAACAATATTAAGAGAAAGTCAAAGAGATTCAATTTGATAATTTCTATTGCAAGATAGTCTAAGTTGCTGTTTCACTATAACTGGTTGTGACATTCATCATGACTTCCTTCTCCACAAGTTTCTTTTGGCAACTTTCATTTGGCATGTGCTGTCTTGTGACAACTTTCATTTGGCATTCATAAACTTATTGGCAAGCTAGTATAATTTGCATTGCTAGGTAAGTAACACATAGTCAAATCAATCTGATCTGAAGCAACAAAGGATTAACTTTTCATTGAAATCACATTATGATCTTGTATATAAATACATATGTGATAACTACTTTCTTTGAAATTGAATCTTGATGCTGTGACTAATTTATGGATTGCAACTAGGAGGAGATGGTGTTGCATCATCAAGAGATTCAATCAGGTCATCAGGACAGTTTTGGAACTTCAGTTTTTCAGTTCTAACAGCAGATTTGACAAACTTAGAAGGTAAACTTTCCATTCCTCGAGTATAAAACACATTAATTTCAATCCTTGAAGGAGAGTGCTTTTTTATCATTCTAATTAAATTGTGACCCAAGGGTATTATAGGAACACATTTAAGCATGAACACTGCTGACTATCAAAAAGAAGGAACAAAGTCCACATGGGAAAAACCTATTTGATAAATTTATATTTGTTACAAAGGTAAATGTGGATTTCCTTGGTTGGTATCTACGTATGGTATGCATGATTTCTGAGCTAAAGAACCAGAGTATATTGTATAGATAGAATATCAAGGATTAAATGATGGCCCTATTAGGCAGAAAAGGATCCATGTAGTATACACTAAATAGTTGGGAAATTACAGATTTGTTTTTTGTTGAAATGCTGGCACTGTTAGGATCATGATTCTGTGGGCTCTCATATAGAGTAATTGAAATGAAAATTCTTAGTTCAAGAGGTTCTTGGAACTAAAACAGAGGATCTGAACCACAACTTGATTTCAGTGGGTGCTTCATTACTAGATGATAGCATGCCATAAGCCATTGCATTCTAACTAGGGAGAGAAATGATACCGAATGCAATTTCCTCTCCATCTCCCCTTCCTATAGAAGCCAATTTTTCCACAGACACTCCTATTTGTTATCCAAAGCGTGAACACCCTTAGTATGAGTTTCCTTTTTTCTTCAAGTTTTAAGCACCATAAACAAATAAAGTTAGCATGGGTTTCAGTGAGTGGGTTCTCAATAGGGAATTGCTAAATCAATCCACCTTCACTTTAAGCTTCCAGGCTTATTTCATTTATGTTCTTTGTGATATTTGCATGGATTTTTTTTTTTTTTTTTTTTTTGATGAAGAGTGCAAATTAAAATTCAGAAAAGTTTCCACCTTACTAGAATTGTCAAAATATCTTAATTTATTTTTTGTGTTGGCCAGAATTGCTGAAACTTGATTTAAAAACAGATAAAGCCATTGAAACTGCCATAAGTGTGGAATTGGCAAAATTGAAATCTTCTTAGGATTCTAAAACGATAATAAAAACCTTGTTTCAAATGTGTCCTGAGATTTCTTTGTTCAGATGCCTCATTGGTGGAAATTGTAGAATACATGTCCATCATCTGAAAATTTAGTGAGAGATAAACATGTTGTCCTTGTACCTAACTAATCTTAGATGACAATAAGTATGTTGGAATGATACATGGTAATAAATATGTTTCTTTGGACCATGACTTATGATTATGCTAAGTGGCATTTAGAAACACATGACAGATTGTGATAGGTTAATTACATGATTAAAAACATGACTGTAGAATTTTACAAATAACTATATTTACTAGAGATCACCAAAACAAAAAGATTCTCAAGGACCAAAAACCTTGTTATCTTCTGAAATCATATATGTCAATCTTTCTTTTCCAATTCTCTTTAGTTCAAAACTTCAAATCACTTTTAGACTCAAATATTTACATTTTGCGCGTTCACACTCACTGTGACTTACTATTTTCTTTTCCTGTGTGCCAACCAAAAATGAAAAATCCAAACCAAATCCAAGAATCCTCACTCCTCATTTATAACTTTCCAGCAACTCTCCCTGTAATAACCATTCTCTCACCAGGCAATTGAAGGCAAAATTTCAAGTATATCTGTTGTCCATGAGTCAAAATTTTAACACTCTTTAGTAGTGGTTTTTAGATACAGGCAGGTATGAAAATATTAGAAATTAAACATCTTGGTTTTTAATGTTTACCATAAACTTATCTTTGATTTTTCACATCCTCACAAGGTTATCAAATATAATTTATTAGAATTACTTTTCTCCTATTTTCCTGAAACTCATTTTCATCTCCATGCTGACCCAGACACTTAGGTGAATATCCACATCTGATTCAGTCATCCATATCTTGAGTGAATAAATAATGGGATCAAACTAGATAGCACCTATTTTTCCATTTGCTATAAAGCATGCACTTGCAGTATGTGACTTCATCCTTAGGAGTCCAACAGATGAAGAAGAAATAATCAGACTAAAAAACAAACAACATTGCGCACAGAACATGCTTTGACCTAGGAGTCCATCTGTGTCCCATATTGATGCTGGCCTTATATGGGAATCTAATTTGTGTCTAAACTGCATCACAACAGTCTGAAGCAAATATTTCTGATAACATGACATGTGCCCTGGTATCATAGATTAGGAAGATGTAACTTCTAGGAAATTCCCTAGTTCAAAGTAAGGTGCCTTTAGCATCAATAGAACTTGTCATGTAGATGTGCTAGTCTTCATTGATACTTGCAGGATATCATAATTATTAAACCTGGAGATACTAATTTATAAGTTGAGAATGTAACACCTGGATCTAGCTAAAAACGAACTAAGAATATGTGCACTATGTGGGAATATGAAGATGAACAGAGGAGGAAAAAGATCAAAAAATATTAATCAGAAGGCCTTCTCTCATCATATTGACAGGGGACTCAGCTGACTTATACATTCTCCATTGTCTAAAGCTGACAATACAGCGGATAAAGAACAAATTATGAGAATGAGGTAAGAGAAGGGTCCATGACAAAAGTGAAAAACCAGTTGGTATTCAGGTATCCTCCATTGTTATGATCTCACTACAAAAACTACAGCTTTAAAAAATAATAGCTAGAATGTCTACCAATCATTAAACCAAAAAACAGACATTCTTTTCTTACTTACCAAGACCAACAGCCTGGAACTTATGATTCTGAGAAATGTTTCTGTGAGTCAATTGTGCCAATGCAAAATAAAGTCTGGCAACATCTATAAATCCAATTAATGCTTTGAGCAGTTCCTAATGAACACAACAAGCAAATTAGAATTTCTAGCAGGATGTATCAATATATATGTGTGTAAGTTTATGAAATTAAAATGCTCTAATTTTAGACATTCTAAAAGACAGGAGAAAGCACCTGATAAGGATCAAAGTTATCATTCTCTGGTACTTTAAGAAATGTTGCTAGGCAAATAAGCTGCATGTGAACTATGATGAGGTTAGCATAGGGAAAAACTAATCGCAAGTAAAGTGACATACCTGACCAGAACATTCTGAGGGAAAATTTAATTCAAATAAATTGATATAGAGAGAAAATAACCATAAGACAAGGAAAATGAAATTTAAAAATACAACTTTTTTTTTATAAATGAATAAGTATGCATACAGCTCACCCAAGAGTAAAATAGTACACAGTTAGAAAGCATAATTGCACATTGAATGGTCTACAGTGTAAAATGGAGAAAAAAATAAAACCAACATGCAATAAATATAAATGAGATACAATGACTCGTTAAAAGAGGAAATTTTGACAAAACAATGCAATAGTTCCACTGTGTAAGGTTTCTTGCAAGAAAAGAAAGATAAAGAGGTCCACTGCAATTTTCTCAAACAAGAAGAATAAGAAAAGAAGGGCAAAAAGTAGAAGGGATATTCGCCTAAGAGCCAAACTAGTATGTTTATTCATGGTCTCTACATTATCTCTATTTGAAGAAATGATGCAGATTGTTAATATCAAAGTTTTGAAGAGAAGAGAATATTGTTCAGCTTGGAAGTTGACAGGATTAATTTGTTCTCACTCAAAAAATATGTGGACAATCAGATCAACAAGGAATACCAAAATAAATTGAAAAGTGTATAGCAAGTTCATTGAAACTATAATTTCACCAAAATAATGAAATAAAATTACTCTTTTTTGCAACATCAGCAATACCACCACACAGAAATTGTGTTCACAAACCTTTACCAATGCAGTTCCCAGATAAACTATAGCAGCTTTAACAGATGTTCCAACTGTATCATACTCTGACCTGTATGCCAAAACAGAATGAGATCCAAGATTTACAATAATGCATAAAATATGTGTTATAATAATCATATAAAACACATGCAAACAAATGGATGAAAAGGAATGCATAACGGATGAGATACAAATATATGTTATAATAATCATAAAAAACACAAAATGAGATACAAGAATTATGTTTAAAGACATTACCCTCGTCCCAAAAGCTAAACAAGAATTGCACAACAGATGCACTAACTTCCAGAAGACACTCCAAAAATTAACTAACTTCCCATCTACTGATCATTGTCTTATAAATAATACATTGTTTGCCTAAAGAAGGGAAAGTTCATCTACTAATATGCCAGCACGAAGAGTATGGAGAGTCGAGCAAAAGAAATGTTATCCAATACTCTTCTTCAAGAAACATGAATCAACTCCAATGCCACAAGGAAACACCATAACGAGATCCGACCTGCATTCAGTCACCTATCATTAACTCCACCAAGTAGCGAATATATCTGATCTGGCCACACAATTCGCAATGCGAACTTGTCGACATTAGCATGACTACCAGATATATCTAAATATATCTATCAACCAAATCAGAGCAAGCAGAACCTAGGGTTAGGTTTCCGGTAATAGTCGCGTTCCAGTAATCTGGAACAAGGAGACACGAGAATCCTTCCATCGACGAGGGATAACGGGGAGATGAATCGGGGAAACAGATCAAAGTAAACGATGGATGAAGCGGGGTGTTGGGGCTTACAGAGGAGTGGCGGAGTAGTAGACGGCGTGCGGACCGTAGGTGAGGATAGCGCAGTTGAAGAGGTGGAACACCGTCATCGCCCTCTCTCTTCTCCTTCCTATGTCCCTTTCGCGCCGCTGCGTCACTGATGTGATGGCCTCCTTTGAGTCGCTCGTTTCAACGGCGATTTGAGAGATCAAGAGGAGAGAGAAGTCGAACAGCTTCTTAATGGGCCGTACTCTGTTAAGAGTAACACTAAACCTTTGGAGTTGTATTCAGACCGGAAATTGAATTGAAGCTTTTTTGGGCCCATAATTTTAGCGGGCTTGAAAATTTTTTTGGATTATTATTATTATTAGTATTATTATATACAGATTTTAATACAGAAAATACATCCCTTCAAATAATAAGATACTCCAAGATAACTTCTAACCAAAATTAACATTAATTTTTCAAAAAAATTAAACGAATATATAAAATATCAAAACATAAGATATCTCTAGTTTTTTTAAATTACCTTTGAAAATCTCATTTTTGCTATTGGAAACCATTTACTTTATATAATAATCTAAAAAATAATAAAATATAATTATATTAAATGCAATCCCTCAATTACCAATTATTTTTTTTTTATAACGTCTCAATTACTCTTACTTTATAAAACTTGGAGTTCTCCACAATGTCGAAACTCTAACAATATCCTTTCTACCGTCTTCAACTATTAAAGCGAAGAATAAAAATAAGAAAAGAAGGAAAGGTAAGAAAAATGGGGACACGGAATGGAGTGGAAGAGGGTTGGAATTAAATGATGAATTAAGAGTATTTATATTTATTTGTAAAGGAATATCTTATAAATATTATAAATTCTTAAAATGATATTGTAAATAACAAAAAAAAATTATCAATGCAAATCCATATTTTTTTTTGACCTCGTAACTTTATGGAAATTAAACATTAAGATACAATATCCATGAAAATTATAAATCTATATATTTTTGAAAGTATAAAGATCGAAATAGTAATGATAGTTAATTAGAGGATAATATATAATTAGCTAGTTATACAACATTGTCAAGCTTTTTAGAGTTTTAAGTTTGAGTTCGATCGTTTGATGAAATTACAGATATCATATCCATTATCATCTCTAATCTTTCAGTGAAGCTACGATTAGCGACTAACTGTGGTTTGTGAAGACTAACAGCTTCGGCTACTTGATAGACCAATCAAAGAGACAAATTGATTGTTGGAAGAAACAAAGGGCTAAGACAAAAAAGGCAATTTCCATTTCATTTATCTAATGATCTAATTAGTGTTCCAAAGTCAATTCAATCCTGCGAAGGTGGTGGAAAAGACAGCGTTCTAGAATGCATGCAATGCTATCATAGAACAATATTTTAAGCAAAAGGTTGTGATCCAAAGTACGTGCAACTATGTCAGAGAACAATAATTAAGTACTTATCTGAAACAAAATGCGACGCTTAAGCAGGAAGAATAGACACATCATCTTGGAAGTATAATTAAACATAGTTTCAATATCATACAGGAACTGTTCCCGTTTAAGAGGACTGTTCCTCTCAAACATGCACTACATAAGGAACAATGCATCAAACCTTAGCCAAGTTGATGTATCAATAATTGGGTTAATTATAAATTAGTAAAAGTATCATACGTGTTCAATGATAAATTGAAATAAGACAGAATCAACAAGTACTTAGTAATAAACCCTACAGTATATTCATCAACAAAGTCAATAACATAAAAAAAAAAAATATTAAATATTTTAATTTCATAAATATAGAGATCCTAATAATTTTTGAAAACATAACGAGCAAGATGCTAAAATAACTAACTACAAAAGGATAATCTATAATTAATCTTGCTATTTAATTTAGTCTCATGAAGGATCACAATCGAGTGGATGAGACATTTAGAAAACTAAATGAATCATCATCAGGATATGTACATATACAGAAATCATTGTCACGTATCTTGCTGCAAGAACACACCACCTGCATAAAAGTCTATAGTACCTATATTTAATATACACTGACATCAGAAACCTTGAAGCACATGCAATTCTTTCACTAAAGTTCCAGATTGTAAATTGATTCCAGTCAGCTACTAATATTATACACGCTGATTTCCTTTGATTGATATGATAAGATCTGGTGTGGTTAGTTTAACAATATGTGTACAAGATATTTTGCCAAGTCATGCATATCAAAGACATGACAAGATTAATTTACTCGAACCTGATCATACCCCCTAACCTAGCAAGCCCTTCCACTTCATTTGGTTGAATGATCTCATCCTTGGCACTTAAAGTACACTGAGAAATAATTTAGGAAGGTGGCATGATATGACTTGACAACTAAGATTCAAATATCTCAAAAGCAAGGTTTTCTACTATTGTATAGTGCAAAAAGAGTAACACAGATCACTTACATAGATTGCCTGCATAAACTAGTACTACTGTCATTATCATAGATGAAGAGTATAAGCATTTATCTAAACCAGCAAGCCACGTTTCAGAAGCACACACAGACACATAATAGCACTGATGTCACTCACTTGGAAGTATAACTAAACAATGTTTCCACAAGATATGCATATATGTACATGATACTGCTTCCATTCAAGAGTTCTGTTTCCTCTCAAACATGCACTGTATAAGAAAATACTAAACCAGGCAACGTAGCAGTATAAATAACTATAATCTTCGCACATTAGTTTCATCATCTGAATCTAATGATACTAAGAAACTGTACTGCTGCAGGATGCACAGAGACATAGAAGCACTGCTGTCATCTGGATAACATCATATCCATTTTGAGTACTGTTTCCTTTCCAAAGTGCATGCACTCTGCAAGAAACTATATTAAACCTTAACCATTGAGTCATGGAAACAGGCCAGGTTGCACACTCTACGAGAATCAACATCAAAATATTGCATGTAGGTTTATAATCAAACAACTACTTTTGATCCTTTAGCTTAATCTTTCTGGGTCTTGTGAGGAACACATTAGTCAAAGACGCAAGTAGAGTGGAAAAAGATGATCTTAGAAGGTTATATAAGCTGCCAAATAGTATCATCATCACAAAGTAACATAAGAAAATCTTTGTCACATTCATTGCTGCAATATTAAAAATGCCATTGGCATGATATGTATCTTCCAAAAAGTGAAACAATAATGAAACTGTTTCCCTAATCCCAGTCTAATAATGATAAGAAGAGCACAGTATGTTTTTTGGGCACTAAAATATGAAAGTATGTTTCAGGTGGACAGAAGAAAAGATAATAGTGCGTTATATACACAGCTGAGAGGGGTCGCCACTCAAAGTGGCGGTTGCTGATATGGTGCCTGTTTGCAACAAGAGGACTATAGGGTCGAGGAAGTAGAAGCTAACCATGTACCGAAATGTGGGTAAGCTGGCTCCCAAAAGCTCCCTCCTCGGCTACTGCGCACAAAGATGATGGTCTTATCCCGTTGCGAAGGTGACAATGGCACCATCAGACTTTGACATCCACAACAAGGACAAGCGACAAATGCTGCGCGACACAGAGGGGCAAATTATCGAACAGTGGATGCGCATATCTCGGACTCTTTTCTATCGAAAGGTAGCAGGTAAGCACGGCGTCCCTGTCGCGTACCTCAATTCGATCAGACGCATCTGGGCGATTGCAATGACACTGCCTCCGATCACGAAGCTATCGGCTGCAATTGGGGCATGCATCGTTGTCTCTGCCTACCAAAGTGATACGTGGCCGTGGAAAGCAAATAGCTCGCAGCGGTGAGGTGTGGTTGTAATAATCGAACGCGCCCCGTTATATGCTACTGTTACGTGGCGGGCCACTGGCGCTGTGGAATCCGCCGGCTGTAGATGACGACGACGGTGGTGGCTTTCGGGACGTCAAAACCTAGAAAAGAGGTGCACGTTACGAGTCATAGGCAGCAGTCTGGCTGGGCATTAGACCGCCACTGTTGAATCGCGATCATGGCGCTGTGTTCACTCATTGTTTCTGTGGTGTCCATTAATTTATGATATCTTTGGGAATAATTATGGTCTCAGGTGCACGATTTGGAATAGCAATTAGTAGAATGTTCGAGAATGTTATTTTACCTCTTTTCGGATCTAATGGATTATTCAAATGTGGTCGATAAGTACATTGATGTAACTTAAGTGAGTTGGATAGCTGCAAGTTTCCAAAAAACAAAAGAAAAAAATTAACCTGTTGGATGAACGACGAAAAGATGAAAGTAAAATATTTTGATTTTTGATTTTGAGATGGAATCTCACTTTCATCATTTATTATTTATATAAAAATTTAAAAAAATTATTATGAGAAAAATAATTACGATATGAAAGACGATAATGAAAAAAGAATTGATGATAAGAAAAAAGAGAATAGATAACCGAAGAAGAAAGATGAGCACAATAGATGAAGACGAGTGTTAATCCTAGAATTTTATGATGATATGATAATTTTTTTTACTAGTCAAACTATTTTGTGTCATTTTTTATCTTGGAAATGTAATGATTATCACCAAATTTCTTTTATGATATAATTATTTTTTTAAGATGTGGTATAATTATATTACATATAGAGAAAAACATGAGATAACATAATAATAATAATAATAATAATAATAATAATAATAATAATAATAATAATGGTTAGATGATTCTACTAAAAGAAGTGTAATCCGAAGCTATGTTTTATATAACAATCCGTTATATAACAAAATCATTGTCATTTTCAAATTAATTAAAATGGATAATATTTTGAGTGATTTTTTCTTGTTATCTCTTGTCGTGTCATAATAAAAGTAGTTAAGATAAACTTATTTTTTTATAAATATTTCACATCAAGGTGTTGAAATAGTCAAATAGGATGCAATGAAAGCTTGTCTTTCTGATCTCATATCTTTCAAACACCATGGTAAGTTCTTAGTTGAATTAGCTTTGATAAGAAATATACTAATAGTCAATCATCATATAATATATTAAAAAATATTTCAAATCACCCTTCATCTATTTATTCGTATAGATAAAAGTCTAAGATAAATTGTCTAGGGTTGTTTCTCCTTTTGCTCGTAAGGATAAAAATATCGAAAGAGAACATTGAAGTGGTTACTAATTATCCCCTTCAAAACTAGGTATAAGAGTGAATCCTTGAAGTTTTTTTCTCGAAAAAAAATTCATAGTAAGAGACTTTAATCATTAACCTGAGCGTCCGAGAGATCGAGATGAAATTTTTTTCCTAATATCGACTTTGGTATAGATATTATCTCGAAGTTATTTCGAACATTCTGACACTCACATATTTGGATCATGTCTGATTGACTCATCTTCCCAAACAAACTGATTACTTGATATTTTTATCACCTTTCAATCTTGAGATCATTTAACACTCATCTCCTCTACAGACCTACAAAATCTTAATTTAGATTGTATACACCATCTTTTTCGAGATGGAAAGGATCTCTTTTGTCATTGAAGCATGCTTACACTACACTCCATATGATGCACATCTACATAACGATTGTTAAAGATCTACGTGTTGTTTGCATTGTGAATTCGTGTTCGAAGGCTTTTACAAGTTAAACCGTGCCAGCTAATTACCCTCCCCGCCACTTTTATACCCTTTCCTTTTTCTTTTTCTTTTTTGTTCTTTTAATCCAAATTGATTGAGCGGTGGGCTAAAGTAAACACGCGTCACCAAAAGCATCAAATTACGGCTTTAATTCAACGTTTGGTCCGACCAATAGAAGCCGAACGCGTCGTCCTTCGAAGTAAAAGCTAAAAACGCAGGGTTCACGGAGAACCTGCTCACCGAAAGTGAGGGCCCAGCGTCCTCGTGAAGCCAAAAATTGTGTTTCGTGTCTCGGGAGAGACATGGGTCCGCGTGTTTCCCCCCTTTAACAAGCGGTTCCGCTCCCGCAGTTTACCGAACGAAACGTTCCGTACATCTTGGAGTCACGTTTATCCACGTGGCGTCGCCTGGTTCTTTTCCAACCCCTATTTATACACCATCCGCGGCCTTTGGGTTTCGATCGCAGCAAAGCCTCCACCGTAGTCTCTCGCACACACTTTCAAGTTTCAATTATGACGGACAGAGAGGATGGCACGGCAAGCCCACCGCGCACCTCCAACCTGTTCGACCTTCTCCAGACCGATACCACGTTCCAATCTGAGGACGAGCAACCCCGTGGCAGAAGCAGTGGCCGCGGCCTGGGCTCCTCCTCCGCCAGCCTCGGCTACGACTCCGACTGCAACTCGGCCAGCGCCCGGGGCTCACCTTATGACCTGTCCCCATGGAACTCGGCGGCCGCCTCCCCCTTCGCCAAGTCACCTTGGGCCTACCTCCCCTTCCTCTCCGACGACGCGGCTGACCCCGACGCCACCGGCCTCGTTGGGTCGCTCGTCCGCGAGGAGGGCCATGTCTACTCCCTCGCCACCGCCGGGGACCTCCTCTACACCGGGTCCGATAGCAGGAACATCCGCGTCTGGAAGGGCCAACATGAGCTGTCGGGCTTCAAGTCCTGCAGCGGCCTCGTCAAGGCTATTGTGGTCGCCGGCGACACGATCTTCACTGGCCATCAGGACGGCAAGATTCGTGTCTGGAAGACTTTCGCGAAGAACCCCGTGGTCCACAAGCGCGTGGGGACGCTCCCAAAGCTCAAGGACTTCTTGAAGAGCTCCGTCAACCCATCTAACTACGTCCAGGTGCGGCGGCACCGCAAGACAGTGTGGCTTCGGCATTTCGATGCGATTTCCTGTCTCAGCCTCGACGAGGAGGCCGGGATTCTGTACTCTGGGTCTTGGGATAGGACGGTTAAGGTGTGGAGGGTATCGGACTCCAAGTGCCTCGAGTCCATCAAGGCGCACGACGATGCAGTCAACGCGGTGGCGACCGGATTCGGTGGATTTTTGTTCACGGGATCGGCGGAAGGCACGGTTAAGGTGTGGCGTAGGGAGGCGGCAGGGAAAGTGGGTGCCACGAAGCACGTTCTTGTGCAGAGGTTGCTGCAGCAGGAGAGCGCGGTGACGTCTGTGGCCGTGGCGGAGGTTGCTGGGGTGGTGTACTGCGGATCGTCGGACGGGACGATTAACTACTGGTGGTGGGAGAGCGGGCAGTGGCAGCTGGTGCACGGCGGGGTGCTCCGTGGGCACCGGATGGCGGTGCTGTGCCTCGCGGCAACCGGGAGACTGGTGGTGAGCGGATCCGCGGACAAGACACTCTGCGTGTGGCGGAGGGAGGAGGGTGACGGCTCTGTTGGAGGCCCAGGCCACACCAAGCTGGCGGTGCTCGCGGGCCACGAGGGGCCGATCAAGTGCCTGGTCGTGGAGAAGGAAGACGGCGAGGCCGGCGGGGCCTGCGGTTGTCCCCGCTACGTGGTGTACAGCGGCAGCCTCGATAATTCGGTGAAGGTATGGCGCGTGCCGGAGCAAGGTGAGACGCCGTCGCCTCCGCGCGCGCGGCGCGTGGAGGCGCAGCCGCCGCAGAGCGAGAGCGAGGGCGCGAAGCTGATGGAGTTGGGCTCGCACGTGGGACAAGACTTTAGCGTGCCGGCCGCTGCGTGAGCGGACGTGCGGAGATGCACCCCCTGTTTCATGTACGTATTTGTTCCGATATTGGAAAGCATGTCTTTACGAGTGTGTGTGTGTGTGTATGAGAGTCCGTGTTGTTGAATACGTCGTGGGGATTAGATACTGCCGAGGAAGCACCACAGCAAGAAGTAATAATTCAGTGGCAAATGCGTAAAATTAGGAATCCTTTTGTGAACCAAAATAGAATGTTACATGATTTCTTCAGAGTTTATGTTTGTGTGAAGTTGTCGATTAATATGTGCATGATATCAATTATATCCGTGGATACGATACATGTGGAGATCCAATCTTAAAGTGTTCCTATCACTCTATTAGATTGAATAAATCTTGATTAAATTGATTATAATTTAATTAAAAATTATTTGATTCAATTAAATGCAACGAGACATCTCATAATTCAATAGCAATAATTTTGTGTCATGAGCTACGTGCACTTAATCATTAATGATAGACGATGACGACCTTTGTATTTTTCTCTTTTTTGGTTTTTCCTTTTCTTATCACATACTCTCTTCTCTTGTCTATCTCCTTTTGACTTCTCTTTTGTCGTAGTACCCCTCACTCCTCGTCATAGTCACCCTTATTATCCTCTTATAATCTTGCCTCGTTGATTATTGCAACTCTCGCCTCTCCCTCTATGATTTTTTCTAATCCTCTTCATCTTCCCCCAATCTCTCCTTCTGATTATAATATTTTTTAAATTTATTTAAATGTTATTATATATAGATTTTAGTATTATTAATTATATTTGATATTTTTTATTTTTTATTAAAAATTAATTAGAAGAATATGAAGAATATATAGATACTTCGCTATTAACGGGGATTCCCAATCCCTACACTCACCCCATCTAAATGGGGAATGAAATGAGGACGGAGACTTATCTTATCTCATTTACATCAATAATTATGTGTTAAGTTAATTTATTATTATCTTTGTGATTTGAACAGACTTATATAATATATGCTAATTTATTCATGATATATTCATGAAGAATTCAAAATTCTATGTAATAAAAAGCATGAAATATGACAATAAATGTGAATGCAAGCACATACAATATAGTGGATATGAATAAATAATGTAAACTGTTCTAAGCATTTAAAATAAAATATAATCCGTTAGATATATAAGATTTATCTAATGGTATTAAGCAATAATGTCCTAAATGATGATAAAATATAATCATACTGGATCTAAAAATAAAATTTTAAAGGAATAAAAATGCAAATAATTAATTTTAGAGGTATATATATATATATATATATATATATATATATATATATATATATATATATATATATAATATATATATAATCCTTGAATCATAACAATAATAGTAAGAAACTACTGTTACGGCAATGACAACAAAACCGGCCACCGATCGACCGAGAGCACGAGAATGCGTTTCTGCCTTCTTTCCCGCGATCGAATGCCTCTCCGCCGTAGTCTTCCTTCGCCATCGTGCATCAGGCGATCTCATGCTTGTACTGGTAGCCAGCGCTGTCGACCGGCAACGCCGGTTGGTTGGGTGTCGATCTCTTGGTTCTCTTGGTTGGGCGTCAATCGGGGCTGCATGAATTATGTTCCCCGAAAAGCATGTCCTAATCCTCGCGACGGCAATGACTCATGTGGTCTGGCGCCTGAGGGCGTTCTCGGTCTGCCTCTTGGAGTTCGCGGCTCTCTGTTCTGGTATAAGGTCTTCTCCTTTTAAGTTGTCCGAAAGGTGTTTGTGGAAATACAATAGATTTTTTTGTTCCCATCTTAATGATTGCGACATATTCTTGTGAAGGTGATCCATGGTTATGTCTAATACTTGGTGCTCTCTGTATGCTACTTGCTCCTCCTTTGATGCATCTTTTGCATGGGTTCATCTTTATCGTGGAAAGAAATTCGAATTTGACGCAGTCATATGGAAAAGAACCACTTAATTCCATAATGTTATTTGTTGAATTCCAACCAATAATCGTTGCAGTAACAAATATTGCCGTTTGGTTGGATAAACCTTGTTTCCACAAACAGTGCTGTGTTTTGCAGTTCAAACTTATGTAAGTTTTACAGGTTTCCTTTGATATGACAGATAGTGACCATCTTGCAGCTTATGAATCTTCTACTCATGATTGGATTCTTACCAGACAAGACTGCTGTTGTTAAGGCGATGGGAAGGAA
Organism: Musa acuminata AAA Group; assembly: GCF_036884655.1. NCBI lineage: Eukaryota > Viridiplantae > Streptophyta > Magnoliopsida > Zingiberales > Musaceae > Musa > Musa acuminata. Next base: position 46,793,920 of record NC_088346.1, on the reverse strand, counting down.
CTTGTCAATTCTTTTCTTTTTGTTCAAAAAGAAAACACATAAAAACAACAACAAAGAAAACATGTGCAATTGAATGCACCTCGTGAACCTAACAGAAGGCACTGTTGCCAAAATCTATTTTGGTTTCCTTTCAAATTATTATGGCTTTCGGATCTCAAGATTTATCTAATCATACTTTTTCAGATATGGCATAACAGTTGAACCTGCAAAAAGAGAAAGGGCAGACTTTATGTCATGCATTTGAAATAAACATGGTAATCTTCTTTCAAGTTTGAATTCTCATAGAATGAGAATAACTATAATATGCATAAATTAGCTTTATCTTTGCAATTATCTGTTTTTTTCCTGGTATTAGTCATGCTTCCCTTCATGTTTGCTTTTATGAGATTAATGTACGTTTTTTTATACATGGTTGCCATGTTTGTGTGAACTACAAGTTTAGGATTTAAGAGAGCTTGAGTTGTATGATCCAAGTCAAAATAATGAGAATATCTTAATGAGATAGCTGTAGGAAATTTTGTTAAAGAACATGAGCTGAATTTTGAAGATGAATCAGCTTACATGGACTATTACCCTGGTCTCCAGTTTGCTGCTTTGTTTTCTTTCTACAAGGTAGTCCTTCAATTTACTCTAATAAAGATTTTTCACCCAAACTTAGAACTACTTGTAGTAGCTTGTTGTTGGAATATTGGAGGTACGTTTAGAAATCATGCATTTGTGCTACTATTACGAGGGTGATGCCAGTGCATATGCATTTTAATTGGCTGATGTGGACTGCAAAAATCTAATGCTGATGCCAGAAGAATCATCTGTGATTTTGGACAAAACTCTAAAATATTTGGTTTCCTTTTCTTTTCTAGAGCTGATATTAGTCTTATTAGAGATGGTAGCACTTTTAGTTTGCTCCTTGTTGTCCTATGGTATTGTTATGGCTTATATTCACTACCAATAGTGAAAAACTTAAAAGTACATGCAAAAAACATGTTTGAGGGATTTGTTCTGATTTGTTGATTTTAGGAAATATGTACAAGTTTCTCGGAATTTAAAAAGAATTTGCTACTTTTCGAGGAGTAGATTGAGGTTTGGAGGTGAGCACAAGAAGACGTCAACATCAGACTTCCATGAAGCGTAGGAAGACTTGATGGAGTAGAGACACAGCCCAAGTGGTCCAGACTATGGAGATCTCCAAGCTGGTCATCATAGATAAATTGTGATCAAGTTAGATGGATCATTGCAGCAGTGAGAACAATTTGTGAACTGAGAGATAAAGCACAACTCAGCAAAGATCTTAACTCAGTGCCAATTACACACCTACCCGTATTGATTTCTTAGAATCTATGTAGTGTTCTCCAAACTCCCAGAGAACCTTAAACCACCTATTCTAGCCTTCATTAGCTTCTGGCCCAGCTGAGAATTGCTCACCAAAAAAAGTAGACATTAATTAATTTGATAATATGGAAATGTGGTCACAGAAACAAATTGTTGAAAAGTATAAGTTAATTTGTAGCCCAAAGGAGATACTAATTGTTGAAACAAACCAATGCTAGGTGGACTCAGAACTGATAGATGTGGTAAACCAGGAAAAAGGAACATCTGCAGAACTGCTTATTCAAATTGGATCTGAATACATTGCTCAATAATTCTTCAAGCAAGTGATGCTGCCTCTTCAATATCAACCTGAATGCTAGCAAATGAGAAGAGATCGGTATGTGAAACCACAGTCAACGTGTTGAGGCCATTGTTTAAGGATACCTAATAAGTATCACTCAACATAACTCTGAAAGAGGCAGCTACAGAGAAGAAGAATCTCACTCTACATATGATTAGAATGAAGCTCTTACTAGCAAGCATCTAAAAAAATTGTCATGAAGATTTCAGATCCAGAAATCATGGTTCATGTATTCACATCATATGTTTTGGCTTTATAGCTCCCCACCAATGCAAGAAAACCAAGGCATTTTTTATGATGTTCCACTGTCTTCAACTTCAGTGTGCTTTTGACCATGTCCTTGAAGTTTCTTATCCACATGCTTGATTTCTAGATTTTCATAGCAGATGGAGTTTTAGGTGCCCATAAATGATAGATTATTCAGGCCTCAAAGCAAAAATCATCTTCTGTTACCACCAAATTCAAAATAGAAAGAGAAATTAATGATTCTCAGTCCAATATAAGTGGAAATTAAGTAAAAGCTGGGGTAGAAAATGATGACCACCAAATATACTTTCTAAAAAACAGAGAAACATGAGCAATATTTGTGTTTCTAATGTTCAAAATAATTAAAAACATAAACAGTGCCAAACATGCAATTGATTACTTAAGATTAGAATGAGTGTGTTCAATTGTTGTAAACTTGCATTCTCGGATTAGATTCTTCAAGGGTGTATGCTCCACCTCTTGGTATTCCTCTTTTTAGCCTGGATTCATCTGATTTATCTGGGTAAGATAGATTAGAAACATATTTGGGTGACTATAATTATCTACTAATGGTTTCTGTATCTATAATTAGTATGCATGCACTAGTGGCACAAAAAAGTCTTGTTAGTTATGCACATTATGAATATGTGGACTTCCATCTAGCATAATTTATCTCACATTCTTATTATTATGTTAAATATGTGGAATTTTCTAATTCACAGGTCTTGATGATGATGATGATGGAGTTCAGTGGAATGGATCACACACGGTGTGCAGCCACTGGCAACATCCAATGCTGTGGACCAGTAAGTTTGTTTACAGCAATTTTTTCATCTAAAACATAAGGATGATCTTCTCTTAAGCTTTCTTAGTGTTTGAGGAGGTTCCAATGCTGTTTATATTTTATCGAGAGATTATTTCCACATAAAGATGATCAACCTTATTTGTACCTTCTTTCAACCCTGGAATACTTCATGTTGACATTGCTATCCAGTCGCAGCATAAAAATACTCTGCAGAAGCTAGGTTTAGCTGTAGGGTGATTATGAAGAAGAATAGTAATCTTTGAGATCAATCATATTGTACATAAGCTAGATCTATCAAAACCATTAACACGTGCCATAATCAATCCCGATTTCTGTTTCTTTATTCTGTTGCCAATGCAATGTCCCTCAACTTTGTGTAGTATCAGTTCAGGAATCAATGATTATGACTCAACTTTGGCCTCTACTACTCTGACTGGAACTCTAGTAATTGGCTGTTCAAGACTTGGTCATCTCCTTGTTCATACTTGGCTGCAACAGTGAAGGATAGAGTAGAAACTATGGATGTTGTGGCATTACATTTAGACTAGTGCTTACATGTGTTATACAGTTGAAGGATTAGATCAACTACACCCAACCGGGCTAGTGGTATGTATCTACGGTCGAATCATCGGCATGACAATTCATGTGCTCGTTGGCTCATTAATCTTCTTTTCTTTCCCTTTCTCTAGTGGCTGTAAGTTTCTATTCTCTTTCTTCCTAACTACCATAGGTTTCACTAATAAGCTGGAGAGGCAAATTAAGCTAATTGAGATGTATTTTGCCTCTTTTCTTCTTTCCCAAAAGCTTTAAATTATTTCTATACTTTTTTCAGTATAAAGGATGCACATCAAGCAAATCAAGAGAACTGAACCAAAAAGGCATTATCCATCCACCAGAGCTTTCATTGTTAAGCTGAGGAAGTCATCATCTTGTTTCCAATTAAGAGGTTTTCCATTTGTATATATTTTGTTATATAAAATTTTCCAAGCATAAAATTTGAATACCTTGATTTGCTAACCATACAACCTTCCTGCGCAGGTGACAATTCGTGTCGCGACCCTATCTTAGTGGGCGAAGAAACAATGGATCTGTTCAAGGTTGACATCCTTTACACTAAATGCACACCCCCTTTGACCATTTGTCTGCACCCACCAAGTCATTCAATCCTACAGTCCGTCTTCGTTGCTTCGCCAACAACGAAGAAGAGAGAACCACAGACGCTTTATTCTTCCCAGTCTTCTTCTCCACTTTCAGTTTGCTTCCATTTGTTGTTTCCGTTGATCGACAGATAGAGAATGTCTTCGTCCCATCAAAACCCTGTTTTCTTCTTCTTCCTCCTCTTCTTCTGTGCCGCTACAAGAGCTTCTGGATGCAACCAGACGTGCGGCTCCGCTACTGTCTCCTACCCCTTCGGCTTCTCCGATGGATGCGGAATCCGGCTGAACTGCTCCGCCGCCGGGGAGATGCAACTCAGCGGACACCGGATCAGGGTCATCACACATGAAACCATCATCTTGGACGTGCAGCCGGTCTGCGACCGATCCATCCTAGCTGCCGAAGGGCTCTTCCGGAGCCACTACGCCATGACGTCGAGCAACACGCTGTTCCTGCGGAACTGCAGCTCGCAGAGGGACTTCGGGTGCATCATCTCCACCGAGAAAATGTCCCGGCGTCTCAACGTGACAAGTTGCGGGCTGCAGGGCGACGACACCATCTGCTACTCCAGCAGGAAAACGGGCGGGTTCCTCTCCTGGGAGGAGTTTACGGAGGCCACCGCCGGGTGCGCGTTCATGTTCGCGTCGGCGAGGTACGGGGGGGCCACCTTCAGCAAGCCGTCGCTCGTGTTCGGAGAGGCCGAGACCGGGTGGTGGCTCAACGGAGAGTGCCGATGCGCGACAAACGCCAACTGCAAGCGCGTCGACACGCCGGTCTCCGGGGGGAGTACGGGCTTCCGTTGTAGCTGCCACGAGGGGTTCGTCGGGGACGGCTTCGCCGACGGCGCAGGTTGCGCGAGAGGTCAGTCCTGCGTCTTCTCTTCTATTAATCACCACTTCCATTGCATGCTGTTTCACTTACAGTGATCAAAATCTAGAGAGAGAGAGAGAGCTTGAAAATTTTATTCTAGTCTTCATATGACAATTAAATCGATACTATCAATCTAATTAAAGATATTGCATTACAAATCCAATATTGGAAAGAAAAAAAATCATACTGTAGTAATTTAATAATAGGACATTACAACCTCTTCTTAATATTGTTGCTGTGATTCTTCAAATCATATGGAATTTGGCAAAAATACTTTGTCTAAGTCGGATTATGTTTTCTAAAACTTGAAGTGTGATTTGGTGAACGTTAAAATATCTTCTAATTGGGGATTAAGGACGACATGGTTCAGTCATATATATCAGTTTGACCAGAAATGAAATGGATTAGCATAATTAACGAAGAGATGTGTTCAAATTTTTACTGTCACTTCTTTAGTTAGTCAATATAGTTTAGAGGAGGTAGGCCAATAACCATATTAGAATAACCCAAATTATGGATGAAAATGTGAGAGTCGATTTCATCTTTAGTGAACTTTATAAGTTGTCAAACAAACAAAGAAGTGGATGTAATGCTTGTTATGATTCACAACATGTGGAAATTGTCTCAGAAGAAAGGTTGTGTGTTGTGTGTTTCATTGGGCCATTATGATTGGAACCATCTTATAGTTTTTGGTTGACATGGAGTTCTTATGACTTCTGAGAGGCCAACTTATACTGCCCATCTGTACCCATTAATGGCCTACCTTTGTTCCTCTTAAATGACTCATCATTCTTCTCATTATTCATTCTTTAGCACTATAAGCTAAACATCAGTTTTTCCTTCTTCGTTTTTTTGTGCAGTACAAAATTGCAGGTCTTTAAGCTCCATTTCAGGCGATTGCTGGAGCGGCTCCAAAGTTGGAGCTTTTCTTGGAGGTATTATGTTTCTTCCGTTGGTGCTTCATAAAGAACATGATGAAATGATCAATAGTATTAACTTAGCTGTAATACATAAGCAAAAAATTTCAAGTTATAAAATAGAAAAAAATAATGACTAAGCACAATTAACAATTAAATTATGCTGAAGGTTATCAAGGGTCGAAAAAAGAAAACTATATAGTTAGATTAGTGTTTGGGAAAGTTTTAAATAACAATTTAAAATGATGCATATGTTCATTCAATGATTTCTAAATGTTTTTGTGATGTAGATCATGTTCAATGAAATTGATCTTTGATTAGGTGCCTTTATTATAGAATTAAGGCTTCAGCCCTTTAGATAGATAAAATTAACGGTAACTTCCACATAAAAATCCTTTTTTTTTTCAATCATTTTTTATCAAATTAATTTCCACTTGTCTTGTCACAGGCGTCCTTGCCGCAGTCTCTCTGATGCTTGCCGTGGCATTCTTCCGCGAGTACATCCGACGCCTGTCCACCGCCTCCAGAGGGAAGCAAATCACCCGACGCCTTCTCTCTCAAACATCCTGCACCGTCGCCACCTTCTCCCTCAAGAACGTCGAAGGCGCCACCAGCAACTTCGCCGGCACCTCCGTGCTCGGCGCCGGCGCCTACTCCACCGTGTACGTCGGAAAACTATCCAACGCCGGCCTCGTCGCCATCAAAAGGCTCAAACACGACGACGTCGACCTCATCATAAACGAGATCAAGCTCGTCTCCTCCGTCAGCCACCCCAACGTCGTCCGCCTGCTGGGCTGCTGCTTCGAGAGCGGCGAGCACATCCTGGTGTATGAGTTCATGCCCAACGGCACTCTCTCCCAGCACCTCCGCCGGAAGCGAGGCGACGGCTTGTCGTGGCATGCTCGCGTCTCCATCGCGGCCGACGTCGCCACGGCCGTCGCGTACCTCCACACAGCCGTGCAACCGCCGATCTACCACCGTGACGTCAAATCCAGCAACATTTTGTTGGATTACGACCTGAGACCGAAGCTGGCGGACTTCGGGCTCGCGACGCCCGCCATGGTGGAGTCATCCAACGCCTCGACTGTGCCGCAGGGGACGCTGGGGTACGTCGACCCGCAGTGTCACTGTAACTTCCACCTCTCGGATAAGTGCGACGTGTACAGCTTCGGGGTGGTGCTGGTGGAGATGATAACGGCCATGAAGGTGGTGGACTTTGGTCGAGCAACGAGCGAAGTGAACCTGGCGGCGCTGGCGACGGACAGGATAGGGAAGGGGATGGTGGAGGACATCGTGGACCCGTTCATCAAAGGTGACTGGGATGATCGGACGAGGGCTTCGGTGCAGGAGGTGGCGGAGGTGGCGTTCCGGTGCCTCGCCTTCTACAGAGAGGCGAGACCGTCGATGGCGGAGGTGGCAGAAGAGCTGGAGAGGATTAGGATCGAGGACCGTCGGTCGGCCGTGGAGAAAGCAACGATAGTGTTGGAACATTAAATTAAAATTGATAATTATATAAAAGATTAATAAAATTATATATATTTTTAAAGTTAAATTTAATAGCTTGGCTTTTTTCCTTCTATAAATATATAAATAGAGAGATTAAGAAAGATATATATTAGAATACACAAGAGATTAATGTAGTGTCATAAAGCTGAGAAATCTGGATTTTGAGAGATTGGGAGATTTATCTCTAATTTATAGGCCTCATACTAATAAAAAAAACATTTATATACTTTTATTATATTTATAATAATAACAATAAAAAAACATAATGTCCCAATAATTTGATATTGAGTTTTGTTTAATTCAAAGAAAGTTGTGACATTGAGGCCTACTTATAGAAATTGGAGATAAAATCAAATTGGCTGAGTCTGGTCCTAAGTGGATTTGCTAATAGGTCAAATTCGACCTTGTAAGGAAGAAAGATTTTGAGATGTGTTGAAGCAAAAAGTTCATCCAAAGTGAGACCTCCAATAATAGCTTTTACGAAAGAAACTGAATAGGAGTAAAAATTTAAAAACGAATCGATTGATAAGGACTAATTACATATTATCTTATATAGTTAAAAAAAATTATATTAAAATTTTTATAGTTATAAAAGTGAAATATTTAATTTTATTTACCATAATATCATCGATTTTATCGAAGATAGGATGTGACAATAATGACACAAAGACGATGGACAAAAAGATAATTTTAATGATAATGATGAACTAACTATATTTTAACCTATGTAGTTACACATCTTTAGTATATCAGTCCACATACTTCAAAAATTTATATTAAACTCTTTATAGTCATGAAAGTAAAATATTTAATCTTATTTAACCTATCGTCATCAGCTTTATCAATTGAAGATATAGCACATGACAGTACATACATGAATAGTACGAAAATGATGAGCAAAAAAAGTAATTTTGATGGTGGTGATGTATGATGGCATCGTGGGTGGCTATTATGACGATGAACGACGACAACGACGTGGTGGTCAGCCTTATCGATGTCGATCCGAACATCAACGAGGAGGAGGAAGAGCTAGAGGAGGAAGATGAGGCAAGTGAGACATTTACATCTACGTTGGCTAGGGTTTCGAGATCGATCAATTATATCTGCTCTATCTCACCTGCCTCATATTCCTCCTTTAGCATCGTCACAAATGTTGAGCAACATCGAAGGAGGAAGATTTTATTATGTTTTAAAAATTTATTATGTTTTAGGATAATTCCCCCAAATAACAATGATTTTAATTTTGATACACTAGAATATTTTTAATTAAATTATAAGTAACCACCATTTTATTCATCTCATTGTTGGCGTTTTTTCAGTTAAATATACTTGTTTTTTTTTCAAATTGTGCACATAATAAAATTTTATATCATAAATCTTAATTTACTTACAATAGTATCATATAATCGATGATGACATAGTGATATCATGTGCTTAACTCTTCGGCAATAGATGGATGATACGTTATCGTTATACGGGCAACATTTTAGTGATATGCTATTGTCACATAAATGATAAATCAACACCACGTGGGTGACACATCAACGTCACGTGACCCACATTTCGACCACATGTGAATGACACATTAACGTCATATGGATGACATGAAATTGATATGGACAATACACTGGAATTATGTGGTTGACACATGACTAACAATGAAGAGAGTAAGAATCAAAGAGATCACTATAAAAGAACTTTATAGGTTTATTTCCAAACTATTAACTAAATTATTTAAACCTAAAACTATCTTAAATATCGAAAGGGTATTTGTTAGTAACATCTACTATAGTTTTATAGGATTTTAAACCTCTATAGTTGAATAAGTATAGTATTAAACAAAATTAAATTGTGATAGATGTGAAAGGGACCACAATTTGCTCCCAAATTTTTACTTAACAACAACTAATAAAGAAAATTCAATCATGATACAAATTAAAAGTTTATATAATAATTATGATTACTTATGAATATGAGAAAGAATTATTATTTATTATATTCCATTCATAATAATGGAACAATCATGTTAGGCAAAACAAAGAAAATCTATTAGATATCCTATAAGTACATCGAACTCATCAAAATTCATTATGAAATAATATTCCAAAAAATTGACCCTAATATATCTGATTAAAACATAATATAATGAGAAATAGGTAAATTTGTGACTGCTAATTGCTATTAGATTCTTTAGCTTTTTCATCTGAATTTACATTAATTTTACAAGATCCGACAAAGTTGTATGAATATATTTAAAGGAACCCTAAATTGAATTAGGGAGTAAGACTAATAGTATATAATTTGGGAGAAATTGAAATATACTATTTTTTTCCGAAAATAAAAATGATAATAAATTACGATTAACTTTTTTTGAATAGAATAATTTTTAATATAAATTCATCGAGAAAGCCACATCAGCAATGGTAAATTTGGCCTTTCCCGGCAAACAAACACGCACGAAAAATTGAAATCGCTGCGCCGAAGCCCTTTAAGCATCATCGCTGATCAAACCAAATCCAACCGTCCGATCTCCTCCTCGCCAGCCAATTTAGTCGCCCGCCTCGCTCTCTCCTCAGTCACGCAACGCGTTCCTTCTCCGCCATGGCTTCTCCGGACCAAACCCACTCCGTCGAAGAAGCCCTAGAGCAAGATACCGTTCCCTCCGAGGCCATGGCCCCCGAGGAGGCGGCCGCGGTCAAGGACCTTGACTGCAGTGGCGGTTCCGCGAGTGCTCCCGAAGAAGAGGGGCCCGAGAAAACCCTAGTTCACGCGGACGAGCTGTTCGAGAAGGGGTCCAAGGCGATAGAGGACGGGGACTTCGTGGAAGCCGTGGATTGCCTCAGCCGCGCCTTGGAAATCAAGTTAGGGCTTCGTTCTGCGACCTTTCGATCTTTTTCATCCTTTAGTTGTACTCTTCGATGGCTGAGTTCGATTTATGCTTCTATTTGCATCGTTAATTTTGTCTGTGGAACCAACACGCTGACATATCTGTATATGTCTTACATCTTAATATTTCTGGAAAAGTCGTATCTTTTAATATTTTGACAACCTTTTTTTCCCCGAAAGGTTGATATATTGAAATTTGTATCGTCCAAATTTACAATGACTCATGATGACAGTATGTAGATGTTTTTTCGTCATATGCCAATTCTCTTGGTTTACATGTTCATCTGTCTATATGTTTATCATATTAGAATTTGTGGGGGTATATATATGTATACACACATGTATGCTATACGGTTGTTTGGGAACTAAACTGGATGATTGATAGCGTTAGTATGGTTTATTTCAGTAGTTATCTGTTAGAAAATTGATGTAATTTCTGATAATTAAATACCTTGTGTATCCTTTTTACTTTACAAACTCATGCTAATAGACACTTTTTGTGTGTGAAAAGATAATGCCTTAAAAGTTGGACTGTCGCTAAATCAATGTATGAATGAGGAAATAGTATGCTGCTTGGTCTGCAGTGTTGTGGACGTTTCATGTTGGTAACTACAATGACCTGCAATGTTGTATACAAAGTGCATTATTTATTTGTATGATTGTACTTTCAAGCATGATATTTTTTTTATGTTTTTGATGATCATTCCTCTGATGTACCTTCAGTTACCATTTTATTTGTAATGTAGTTTTCATTGTGATGTTAAATTGATTGATTAAGCTTTGAGAGGGGAAACAAAAGGGGAGAGGAAGCCAGTGGAGAAGAAAGAGGAGGGAGGTGAGAAAAGCATGAAGATGGAAGGAGGGCAACAAGAAGGATGGTTGTTAGCTATGGAGAGAAGAGAGAGGGGAACAAAGAAGAGAAAGATGAAAAATGAGGGCAGAGAGGACAGCAACAATGGGTGTTGGTTGTAGAGAGAGAGAGAGAGAGAGAGGATAGGGTGGGAAGAGGAGGAAAGTTAGAATGACAACAGCAGAGGGTTCTGGCTACACATAGACGAGAGGTAGAGAGAAGGTAAGATGGAGGAGGGGGCGATAGTTAAGTACCTCTGGTCACACATAATTGAGAGATAAAGAGGGAAGACAGAGGAGAGGGCGATGACTAAGAACCTACAGAGACAGGGGAGAAAGAAGAGGTAGGAAAAAGGGAGTGAAGAACAGGGGAGACACACTGGACAAGGAGAGACACAACCAGTGGAAGGCAATCGATGGTAAGAATGCTAGGGCATAACACATGTATTAGGCATGGGGGATTACTTTTGGAGCAGGTCGGAGAGAGGGGGGAGAATTGGGTTTTTATCCTGTCAGTGGTATTTAGGTCACCTGGGTTAGTCTTTCTGAGTGCCTAGGATGCACAGCATATTTATTGTTGCTTAGTTGAAGGTGCCTTGTGTATAGAAGTATAGCACACAGCTACACACTGAAGCCCTCAGCCTCATCTCGCCTTACCCGAGTGCTTCTTGACATTATTGAGTTTAGTTGATTTATTTCTGTATCTTATATTATTTAAAATCTGACATTGTATAATTATTTTGAGAAAAAGCAAGTGAACTTTTGTTATGATTCACTTAAGCTAGAAAATAGAGCACTTAACTTGGTGTTCTGTCCCTGAAATCTTGGCTGGTGGGCATATTGGTTAGTGATCAAGAAGATATGGCATGAGACAATTGCTTGAACTTTTTGACTGATAGGCATTATAGTAGTGTAATTTTTTGGTTAATTATTACTTATTCTTCCATATTTAGATCATGAATTGATTTGTTTTTAATCTATTGATGATAACTGTAATCTAACCTTTTGTTTCAGGGTTTCACATTTTGGTGAACTTGCTCAAGAATGTGCTAGCTCATATTATAAGTATGGTTGTGCACTACTGTATAAGGCTCAAGAAGAAGCTGAACCACTGGGTAACTTCCCTAAGGGCCCACCAACATGTGTAGAAAAAGCCAAAACTTCTAGTTGCACAGAAGAGAGTGGAAGTTCATCAAAGGCTTCTGTTGACAATTCTAAAGAAACACCAGTTGGGAAAGAAGTACCTGACGGTATTATTTTACAATCCACATCTCTTTCTTTACAAGGTCCAAGATAGTGATTGCCTTATCTCTAATTAACCTCATCAACACTATATATATATATATATATATACACACACACACACACGCACACGCACACACACACACACATGTATGTATATAATCATATGAATGTTAAAAGACTCCTATACTAATTCTGTAAATAAGTGTAATACATAGTTCATTTTGTATAAGGTGATTCTCCTTTATGACCATAACATCTCAGAAATATTGGAGACTTCAGAGGGATTTGCTGCTTGTGCAGCGCAAGTTTTTAAAAACTTCATGATTAATTCTGGGGAATAAAATCAGCAGTAATAGGGTCTTTGTTGATGACATCTTTATACCTGCGTTGCCTTTGTCATCTATGTAGTCATCATCATATTGAAAGAGTTAAGATTGATAGTACATCTTAGGAAAAAAAGGTTTATTGCTCCTATGGTTATTAACACCTACATACTCAGATTTTAAATATGATTGCTTCTTTTATTTTTTTTAAGGGTATAACTTGATTATTGTTGTTGATGCCGTTATGGATCATCTCAGTTGGACCAACCAAATTTTATCGTATTGTTGTAAGTGTAATTTTCCTCCATTATATTCCAGGAATGAACTGAATAATTTTACATTTCGAGATTGTGATTATAAATATAATTGATCAAGGATGCTTGTCTAGTGTATTGCTTTTGAAAATGAATTCTTGAGCAGCTAGTTTTAATCAATATAGATGTCTTATTATCATACTTCAACTCTGTGTTTAATAAATCAGTAATACAAGGTACTTGTCTATAAACTTAACCACCTTCTGTACTTATATTGCTGTTCTAATCAGTATGTGTTCTAATGCTAGTGCTGATGATGTGATACATTAAGCACCTATATATGTTTGATTTAGATAATAGGTATCTGTTGTCACTGTTGTTTTTCTATTAGGATTTTTGTAACACTGGGTATAACATCTATCATTACTAATACTGATACAGTTTTTTAAACTGTCCTTTCATATGTTACTGGGAGATGTAGATTAGTCAAAACTATTGTGATAGGGTTGCTGTATAGGTCAGCTTGCTTATCGAGCAATTTGTGCAACGGTTATTTAAGAGTCCCAAATGGTTCTAAAAGATTATCAAAGTGACATAATAGATTTTTGAGTTATATGTTCTAAATGTTTAGTTTTAATCAATATGCATCAATAATTATATTAAGTTTATTATATATTTACTTTCGGATAGTTGTATATTCTGTTGGGAAGCCAAAAGCCTTAAAAGGACTGTTGGATTGTTAATAGTTGATCATGATCATAATAGTGCCCTTAGGAGCAACCATTTTTTTAGGGCACCCAATTTTTTTGTTAGGATTGTTTTCATTTTAACTTTGTGATGCTCATGATGTGTAAAGTTAATGTATTGAATATTGACTTATCTTGTTCTTGATTGGTTGAACCAGATTTGGAACAAAGCTCATATAAACTACCTTTAGATTTTTGGTTCATGGTTTCAAATAGCGGTCTGTATCATTGGGGTGAAACAAGGCTGAATGGGTTATTATACAGGCTGGTTTACCATTCTGCTATATTACCAAGCTGCTATTGGACCAAAATTTATGTTTGTGGTTTGGTTTAAGAATATAGTGGTAGTTTTGGCCGAAATCAGTGGCACAAATTAGTCAAAGCTACCAAAACTCATGAGATAATCAAGTCTGCCCAATTCCATATTTGTTAATTTTTTATAACTTTTTTCTAATGAAGACTGTTTAGTGGACAACAGTTGATCGTATTTCAGATTGGTTGAACCAGATTAATCTTTCTAAGAGAAATGCTAAAATTTCCACAATGAAAAAACATTGATACTGCCAATGAAACTCTTGAGGGTTAAAATTGAAACTGAAAATAAAGGTGATGCTAGAAATCCTGTGTTATATTTTGGTCATCTTTAGAATTGGACACGTAGTCAATGTTTTGATAATTTAGTCAAGATTACCAGCCACCACCTCCTCCCTCCCATTGTCCTTAGAATGCAGACATAATAACATAACAGAGGAATATACAATCAAATCTAATTCTAGTCAATAAGCTAGCACACTTGCTATTTATTGATTTCTTTTAAAATATGAATAAACTTATTATGTTGTTCTTGTAGATCTTATAAAGACCATAGCAAGTTATGGATCTGGTTGGTTTGCATGATTGCTGGAGTTCTAGACATCTTTGATAGTCATCAACTTTCCTGTTCCTAACTCTCTGTTTCTTTGGCAGTAGCTTCAATTTTAGCCTTAAGCATGCCCTATCAGTAGTTTCTGCAGCATTATTGTTTTAGCTCTCTTCAGTTTCTTTTTTCTGTTTCATGGCTAAACATAAGTTGCTCTACTGTTCCTTGTCATAGCTGTTCTTATTATGTCTGTAGGAGAAGGTTTAGGTGATGAGGATTATACAAATGATGAAGTTGATGATGAAAGTGGAGATGATGATGAGGATACGGCTGAAGCAGATGAAGATGAATCTGATTTGGATCTTGCCTGGAAAATGCTAGATGTTGCAAGGGCAATTGTTGAGAAGAGCTCTGGAAATACCATGGAGAAGGTGAATATCTTGGCTGCTCTAGCGGAAGTTTCCATGGAAAGAGGTTAGCTTCCTTTAGCTGCTGTTCCTACAGATGTCAACTGCTATACTGAAATCTGAGCAACTTTGCTAACTTGCAGAGGACATTGAGACTTCGTTAAATGACTATTTGAGAGCTCTATCCATATTGGAACACCTGGTTGAGTTTGACAATCGCCGGATTGTTGAATTGTATCCTTTCAAGTGATATATTGTTACTACTTGCTATTTGTTAGCAATGTAAAAATAAAATTCTGACCTGGAAAGTGAGTAATTAAAGGTCATTTACAGAAAATCTCTTTTCTGCTTCTTTAACTCGATTTTAGAAACTTCAGGATAAGTTTAGTCTTGGAATTGGGATCTAGAATTAAAGATGCCTTACCTTACTGTGAAAAGGCGATATCACTTTGCAAGTCTCGTTTACAAAGACTCAAGGAAAATACAACAAGCTTGACAACTCCAGCTGAAGCTGTCGGGAATTCTGTGTCTGGCTCAGAGAAAAGTGACAATCTAACTGCTGAAGATGCTAGGTCTTCTACAACAAGCTTGACAACTCCAGCTGAAGCTGTTGGGAATTCTGTGTCTGGCTCAGAGAAAAGTGACAATCTAACTGCTGAAGATGCTAGGTCTTCATCTAATTTTGTGGAAGAGATAGAACTATTCAATTCGATATTAATTGAGCTTGAAAAGAAGGTATTTTTTACTAATGTTATTTTTCTTTGCAAAGTTGAAATTTGATTCTTAGAATTTTATTGCATTAAATTATATTACCAAATTAGAACCACTAGATCTGGCAATCGGTGATTTTCTTTCAGCTGCATTGTCAAATATCATGCGATAGCATGGTTGTAGCTTACAAACAGATTACATCTTTGGACACACCATCAGCACTTACAAAGTCTTTTACATTTTCTGGATGTAGCTGGAAGACCTGCAACAAATATTGATGAATCCAAGATCTGTTGTGTCTGAAGTCATGAAGTTGATAGCTTCTAAGCAGCCTTATGATGAAAAGAATGCACCAAGTGCATCCAGAGCTTCATCTTTGAATTCTTTGCAGATGGGAGCCACAAATGGTGGTTTTGATTCTCCAACTATTTCTACTGCTGCATCAAATGGTGGTGTGATGGACCTAGGTGTTGTGGGCAGAGGCATAAAGCGAGCTACTATAAAGCCAATTGATGCTGAACCTTCTCAAAAGAAACCCATGTTGGATAAGACCACAGAGAGCTGATCGTGGCAGCATTTCTGTTGCTCAAGATGTGGGGCTCTTGGCTCCACTCCTTGAGATGCCCAAGTTAAAGTAGTGCTGGTATGCACTTCACTTTTTGCCCTTTATATTTCAAGCTGGTCAGTGTGTTGTTTTCATTGGTGTAGTCTAAGCTAATAGGATATTTGATACCATGATCAGTATAGATGTCTAATGGAACTGTTTGTGATATTTAAATGTGTGCAAAATAGTGTAGTTAATCCTGCATTGAGCTTTGCAAAATATTGGACTCAAATCCATTAGTGGTGTACTTTCTTTGGATGAGTGCTGCCTTATGGAAATCACATGTAGAGACTTACATATCAGTTTTCCAATGGATCCTTATTTTTCTCTTTTTTTTTTCTTTATGATGCCATTTTATACAGGTTTACTTTGTTTTTACATGGAGTGATGGTCTTTTTATCTTTATATTTTGCTTCATTGTTCATTGTTTATGTAGAATTTTTTATAAAAAGATTGCTTTAGTCAAAGTGCTATGAAGGTAGCAACTTAGGACAGAAAAAGAGATGTAAGAAAAATATCTAGAGCTATTCAAGTAAGTAGTTTTGAGGATGACATTTTTATTTAGAGAGGATCATAACTAATATGCCAATAGAAGTATAAGTATTATATATATATATATATATAATCCATATTTAGTAATATGATTATGATGTTTATACTTCATAAATATGATAAATAATAAGTTTATGTTTTTGGATTTCATAATTGAAGTATATGGTTTTTAAAAATATTATCTTTAGTGTTCTATGAAATGTTGGTTGAGCATGTATAAGTATTAATGTTTATGTTAAGCATATTGCAACAAGTCAAAATGTGTTAGCAGATTTGACTATGAAGCTAAGTTATAATAATAAGCATACATATAGTAACTAGAATACCTAGAAGTGATGGTTGAATTTTAATTGACCTTAAGTGAATATCGCTTGAATAAGTTTGACCATGATTATTATAAGGAAGTTTTCAGTTTTATTCATTATGGATGTGAAGAATCATAAGCTATTTAAGCATGGATGGAGTAATAAAAAATTAAATAAAGAAGTAAATTAAAGAAGAGCATTGTACTAAATGTTGAGATATATAAGTGAGATTGAAAAAAGAGTTTAGATCAAAAATATCATCTTTGTCAAACCAAATTAAACTTAATGAAAATTACTACAACATAAAAATTATAGTAGTAAAAGAAAAAAAATTAAAATGAGGTTAGGATTGAACCTTAAACCTTAAGGTAATCATTTTAACACCTCTATCTTATTTTAGCTTTATCTTCTTTAGCAACTTTTAACTCATGACTCTTTCTTTTCTTCTTCAATTGTTCTTTTAGCTTTTCTCATGGAGGCTAGAAACCATAGAAGATTAAGGTAAGAAAATTTTAATTCTTTTCTTATTATACTTAAGTTCTTAGTTTTATCGATTATAGGCTGATATTTTTAATTACTTTTGAGTAACCTAAAATTTAAATTTATTTTTGATTTTTAGATATGTTTTATATGAATCTCTTATGATCCTAAGACCTTTATTATGACTTTAATATGAGATTGGTGCATATAGTTATTACTATCATAATACGAGGTACTTAGAATCTCCTATTTTCTAAGAAGGGGTTTTATTCAAGTTGAATTAACCCCCTTAGGAATGTGACTAGTCTTTGACCTTATGATAAGTTTTAAGAGGTTCGCTGAGAGTTCTATGAGATTTGAAATTGATTGAATATCATATTTGTATATCAAAATATGAGGTTTATAAGTTTAAATAGTCGTAATTTCAGTAGAACATAATATGTATTAGTAGTTGAAATATGAGAGTAGTTTAGCCTTCAAATTATTCTATTTTAAGCTAAAATTTGATATGTATTTAGTTTTATATATTTTTTAATTTTTAACAAAATTTTATGATAATTAAATTAAGGCATTTGATGATCCTATGCTCCCATTTTGATACCAACTAGTTTAATTAAGGTATTTGATGATCTTATGTTCCCAATTTGATAAATGTTAAGGCATTTGATGGTCCTATGCTCCCAATTTGATAAATGTATTACTTTTTAACATACTCTATATTTTTATTTTTTTAATTCAATCAGGTAAGTATAAATTTAATTTATTATAAAATAATAGTTGCATAAATTATTATATGCATAAGGTATTTTGGAATCCATGTTTTGACAAATATGGTCGTCATAAGATAAATATGAATATATATTTTTTATAAGTATAATAATATATAAATTATGATAAAAATATTTTTATATTCATATATATATATAATGACGTGTGGTATGAGAATGCACGTATTTTTATGATATGTAATGTGGATATGTATGAATATATTATTATATTTAATGTATATATATGTTATGATATACGGTATGAGTATATGTATATATTATAATATATAATGTGAGAGTATATATATATATATATATATATATATATATATATATATATATATATATATATATATATATTATAATGTATCGTGTTAGCGTGTACATATATATAATGTGATATGAAGTGTAAGAGTTCATGAATTTGTTATGTTTTCTAACATGGATATAATAATTTTAAATTATTTCGATATAGAATTTATCTCTTTATTTTGTATATGATATATTATATGGTTATGCTTTCTAAAAAAATCTTACGATAAAGAGTTTACTGTTAAATATTTTATGTCAATAATTTTAAAATATTATATATATGACATGATATGATGTATACTTATTTGAATAAAACTATAAAAGTTTATACTTATTGATTTATTGTTCACTATAAATTCTATTTTATAAGTTAGGATACTAAGGTATGAAAACAAGTACCAAATTATAGTTATATATAGATTTAAAAAATACTATGTAAATTTTTTTTTATAATTTTATTTTATAAGTTAATATGTTTTAATTTTAAAACTATATTTTTTATTATACTCCTATTAATAAAAACAATTAAAATATTTTATTTTATTTTAATCATGAATGTTGGGTATTACGTTGTGTAAGCGTAGAATGAGACGAGAGTGGGACCAACGTAAGTTGACTCGAGGTCAACCCCAATCATAGCCGAGCACCTAATTTCCCGTGCTTATAAGAGAACCCAATCACCATCCAACACGTACGATTAGAGCGAGAGAGACACATTCCAAGTACTGACCGGCGTGGCCATGACTCAAGTCACGATGAGGTCGACGTGGTGCGCACTTCATTGCACGATTGCAAAAGCTTTCAAAAGCCGTCAACGATGGCGTTGCATCAGCGCCTCCAAAAGTGGAGACACGCCATCAACGTGCCCCCCAAAGCAAGCGTGAAGTGGTGACGTGGCTTTGACCACTCCACCTGAATGAACGCACGAAATCAATCTCCAATCCAGAAGCAGAGATCCCCGTGTGCCGACCAAGCCACTCACACGGCTAATACCTCCGGAGCCCACCGCTTTCCACCAGTGGAAGATCGATAACCCGTGTTTGGTGGCTCCACCCAGACGCAGGAACCATCCCGGGGTCCTATCAACCTGCGCACGCATCACAATGCAAAGCCCCGATCGAGTATGTGGGGGGGTGGAAAGCAGGTGTGGTGGTGTCAGCATAGGATGCCATCCACTATGCACAGAAACCTTTTCTCATTGGTTTCGGTGGCCTTTCCCGCGTGTGTGTGGTCGTGCATGTAAGACAAAGCATGTATGAATCAAGTACAATCAAACCGCGTATAATCCTAGCTGTCAGACGCCTACAAGACACCAAAGCCTGTCTTCCTGAGGACCCTCTAGTAATGCCGTAGAAATAACTTCCCTTAATGCTCTTTAAATTTAAGTGAGAAAGAATATATATATATATATATATATATATATATATATATATATATATATTAGATCCCTTTGAGAAGATTTCCCTGCAGAAGTTGACAACTTAATTTTCTTTCAAAGATAAAGAAGATAATACTAAACTTTTAACTCTAATTATAGGTAATTTTAGAAAAGATTGGTAAACCACGAAGAAATATGTAAAACATTAATTTCATTCCATTATTATAGCCCCTTGCCTCAAATCCCTCTGCCAAAATCTCCCTGCAGAAGTTGACATCTCAATCTTTTTCCCACAGACAAAAATATGATCTATGGAGGATCTAAAAGCAGACATTTAATTCCATTCCAATGTTACAACTAACCTTTTAGTACTCAGCACTTGCCACCTCTACTTTTACTAGGTTTACCTTACAGGTACACACAGCCAATAAAGTATTTGTTTGAGTGCATTTAACCACAGTGCACTGGATCAGTGTCTCTGGTGTCTCTTGTTTCTGCACACAAACAACAGTGTTCCTTTGCCCTAAATTGTAGGTCATGTTCCCTACATTCACAAAAAGAGTCTCTGTTTCCAGATGATCTTACTTCACTGGCATTAAGAGCCTATGAACAAAGCAGCTATGCATTATAAATGCAATGGGCCACACTGTTTGTGCATCTTCTTGTCTACACAGCCTGGTATTGCAGAAACACAGCATAGGTCTGTACAAGTCCAGAAACAGTATTTGTTTATGTGAACATGGACCAGGTTAGTTGTCATGGAATATTAGCATCCTGTTGCTAACAAAACTCCAAAGTATTGTGGTGAGTAGCCTATGTATCTGGAATGTCTTGTACTACCTTTCCAAGATAGAGGAAAGAATACATCTATCATGTGGAGTCAGCTAAATCATAGAGTTTCTCTCTGTTACTCGAGGAAGCTTAAATGAGGACTTGATGCCAGTTTGTACTGGCACACATCTCACATCTACTCTGCCCAAAATTGTGGCATTAGTTTTGCGTCACACAGATTGCAGAGGAGCATGCTTACTGTGGCAGCAAAGCATCAAATGGGTAGAATGGTGATGGCCAATGTGCTTTTGAGTTTAAACTTTAAACAATTGAAAAGGTACAGACTAGCATGACAAGAGTCAAGATGGTTTGTACATGCATACCTTCACTGTTCTCTGCTTCCCCATTAGAGCTTGTCTCACACCTTTAATGCGCTCCAGCGGTGGTGGATAAACATTGATGAGCTCTGCATTTTCTGCAAAAGGTTGCATCCTTGCATGACCTGTAACACCTCAACAGCAGCAGGAGAAAGGAGAACAGAACATGAAAGAAAGAGAAATATAAGGACAATGGTTAAGTAGGAGATCAAGAGAGGAATTGGCAATGGCAATGGCAAGGAATAGAAAGCCAATTGGCAATCAAAGAGAGAGATAAAAATGATCCCACAGTAGAAGGACATTAAACAAACACCTACCGTGCCTCGCTTTCCTCCCCCTCTCCTCCTCGAGTGAGATTCTCTTCAGATAGTGCAGCAAAGCCTGCAGCATAATTCAATTAAACTAACAAGAAAGGATTAGTAAATTGGGCAAGGTAACTGCTTTTGAGGTGAAACGTTGTTCAAACGTTCCTTGTCCCTCTCTCCCACTTGGAATCCCCTCCCAACCTAACAAAATCATTTTTTTTCTTCTCCTCCCCCCTCGCCTGCAGACACTTGAGCCCCATCTGAGCAAGGGAGTTTGAGCCATAGTGGTGGAATCTGGGAAAAGATTGGAGCTTGGAAGCAATGGCGAACGGTTTCGGGCTCCAGTGAGCTATTGGCAGATCTGGAGGAACTTCTGTTTGAGTAGAGGACGACAATGGCAGCCGAGAAGTCCAGCTCCAGAGGCCAAGCATGGTTTGGTCGTTGCTCCATCTAATTTTACTGGAAAGCTTTGATCTTTTAGCTCATCAGTCTCGTTTTCTTGAAGGTTTTGCACTACTGGATTGCCTACTGACATTGTGATCGAGGTTGGTGAGATGAGCTTCCATCTCCACAAGGTGATGATCTAAGCCCCAAATGTATCAGCTTTTTGCACTTTTTGTTGGTTTCTAACTCGGATTTTGGTGTCGACAGTTCCCCTTGATGTCGAAGAGTAGAAAGCTCCACCAACTGATCACGGAGATAGAGCAGAAAAATGGGGCAGACGGAGAGGAGGAAGAGATCGAAGAACTGGAAGAGGACTTCCACCACATTCCGCTGCCGGACTTCCCCGGCGGCGCTGAAATCTTCGAGGCCGCCGCGAAGTTCTGCTACGGCGTCAAAATCGAGATCACCGCCTGGAACGCCGCCGCCCTGCGCTGTGCGGCTGAGTACCTCGAAACGACGGAGGAGTTCGCGGAGGAGAACCTCGTGTCGCGGACCGAGCGGTTCCTAGCCCAATCCGTGCTCCGGAGCCCGAGGGAATCGGTGAAAGCCCTCAAGTCCTGCGAGGCTTTGCTCCCCATGGCTGAGGACCTCGGCCTCGTGCAGCGCTGCGTCGAATCCATCGCCACCCGCCCCGCCTCCGCCGACATGAGCTCCCTCTTCGGCTGGCCCATCAAGGAGGGCAGCAGCGGGCGGGCGGCCGCGGCAGCTGACGCCAAGCTCCAGTCTGCCGCCGCCGCCCTCTGGAATGGGATCGATACCGGGATCCGCCGAAAGAACGGCCTCCGCTCCACCGCCGCCTCGGCCGCGGCCGCGGCCGCGGTTGCCGTTGATTCCTGGTTCGAGGACCTGGCGGCCCTCAGCCTCCCTTTCTACAAGCGGGTGATCTCCGCCATGAGAGCCAAGGATCTGAACGCCGACGTGATCGAAGGCTCCCTCATCTCCTACGCTAAGCGGTCGATCCCGGGGCTCTCACGGTCGAACCGCCATCATAATGCCAGCACTGCGGCCGCCGCCTCCTCTGGCCCGCTGCCATCCGAGGCGGAGCAACGGGAGCTCTTAGAGACCGTCATCACCAACCTCCCCCAATCGAAGAAGAAGAGCAGCAGTTCCTCTTCGGGTCTGGTCACCACCCGGTTCCTTTTCGGCCTCCTCCGCACGGCTAACATCCTCCGCGCCTCGGAAGCTTCCCGGACCGCCCTGGAACGCAGGATCGCTTCGCAGCTCGAGCACGCCACCCTCGACGACCTCCTGATGCCGAGCTATTCCTACCTTGTCGAGACGCTCTACGACGTGGACTGCGTCGAGCGGATCGTGGGCTTCTTCCTGGAGGGCCTCGAGGAGAGACCGGCCACCGCTGCCGCCGCCGAGGAGGACGCAGACGACGGCGGTGATGGGGAGGAGGAGGCGGGATCATCCCTGTGTACTGATAAGAACAAGCTGCTGCTGGTGGGGAAGCTGGTGGACACGTACCTCTCAGAGATCGCGTCCGACGCGAACCTGAAACCAGACAAGTTCTGCAACCTCGCACTCTCGCTGCCGGACCACGCGAGGATGTTCGACGACGGCCTCTATCGCTCCGTCGATGTCTACCTCAAGGTACGGCGATTCCGGGGCTCTTGTTGGGATGTACATGAGGTGTTTGTTAGTATGTTCGTGATGGATTATACATGTACGTGCATGTAGGCGCATCCGAGGATAACCGAGGAGGAGAAGGAGAGGGTGTGCGGGGTGATGGACTGCCAGAAGCTGACGCTGGAGGCGTGCACGCACGCGGCGCAGAACGAGCGGCTACCGTTGCGGGCGGTGGTGCAGGTGCTCTTCTTCGAGCAGCTGCAGCTGCGACGGGCGATCGCAGGGACGCTGATGGCGGCGGAGCACGAGGAGGACGAGGAGGAGGAGGATGAGGCAGCGGAAGGGGAGAGGAGGGAGAGGGGCGGGTGGAGGGGGGCGGCGGCGATACGGGAGAACCAGGTGCTGAGGCTAGACATGGACAGCATGCGGAGCCGGGTGCAGGGGCTGGAGAGGGAGTGCTCGAGGATGAGGAAGGCGATCGAGAGGATGGACCGCGGGGCGGTGGCGGCGGCGGCGGGGGGCGGCCGGGGAAAGCTGGCCAGACGGTTCGGCTGCAAGTTCGGCACGCAGGTGTGCGTTTCGCACCACCGGACGGTGGTGGCGCCGAGGAAGTCATGAAGGAGGATCAACAAATGGCTTAGCCAGATGATGTAATGCTGTGTCTTATGCTACAATGATGTCAACTTTCGCAAGACTAATCGAGCACATGAGGACGATTTAGGTGAAACACTTGAGAATGGATACCTGAAGAAGCCTCCATCGAATCATGATGGAGATAGGCACAAAGTGCTGATGATGATACTTCAAATTGCTGTGATTAAAATCTTCTCAAATTAATCTGAACACTAAAGTAAACACAAATTGTATGAACATTTATGTTGTAAACAAACATTAGGGTATAAAAACATAAATTTGCTCCTTCATAAAAAATCTTATAAGTTCTTTTGAGAAAAAAAATTGATATATTTTTGAGAAAAAAATTATTGATTCCAAGATTATATAAAAACAACAAGTTTATATTATTTTTTTAAATTATATGATCTAATTCTTTCTTTGTTGCTGTAGCAATCAACGGCTATCTCGTAGTATTTTGGTCCTTATATTTTTAAAAAATATATTAAATTATATATATATATATAAATAAAATTATATATTATAATTAGTTTTTTTAATTATTTTATTTTTATATTTTTAAAAATTATATTAAGATCTTTATATTTGTGGAAGTGAAAAATATAGTAATAGAGATATTAAAGATAACTAATTATGAAGGCTAATCTATAATTAATCTCAAAACTTTTGAGAGAATTCCTTCTGATTGACAAAAATTTCTCATGCCATATTTCATTTACGTAAGAAATAAGTAAAAAATATAAATCTTATATAACAAAGATAGATATAAAAATACTTCAATTTACAAGCAACAGTGACAAGAAAAATACTATTTATCTGAAGAGAAGAAAATAATACAAAAAGATGGAATCATCGAGTCATGCATATTCACTTTCAGAAATACTCGCAATTGAAATGGCAACAAATAGTTACATTTGTTGAAACATCGTCTGATCTTAATCGTTGCATAAAATGCATTCAAGATGTTGTCTTTATAGCTTATTGTTAAGGTATGAACAATCTATTAGGTGTCTATCAAACATTAAAAATCTTAAATTGAAAACTAATGATTTTTTTTTTCACTCACATATACACACTAAAAAGCTTTTCTTTTCTAAAAATAATACAAAGTTATTTGAATAATATTGGTAAATAAACTGCATCGTACTAAGATTAAAGATTGGTGTATTGAATCTCGTATTTTGATGATGAAACCACTTGATATATGTTTATGATTTAACTGTATTTTGAGTGATGCAGGTCTACTCGATCAGGATTAGACAGTTAACACAGGAGGAATTGACGTTATGCCGGAGGAGATCACGTCAGGGTATTGGACGGCAGAAGGCTTCGGACGTCGGGCATCGGGCCAAGGAGAGCGGAATTGTGCCAAGGATATCGGGGTTGCAGAGGTCAACCATCGATTGGGCAACAAGTCGCAAGAGAGGACGATGCGCTGAAGAATCGGACGAAGCGCCAACCAATGACGTGCCGGGCAACAGAATGTCAATTCACGTTGTAATAATTGTCTAGATCGGAGTAGAGTTTTGGCTTGTGTGTGTAGGATTAACTACGATAACGATGAAAACATAAAGCGAAACAAAGTGCCGGAGTCAAGCGCGAAGGATTCGTTGGGAGTTCGAGAGTTCAACGGAAGTTTGAAGGTTCGTCGGGAATGCTGCTGGAACTAGCCGAGAATAAGTAGGGAGCTTGCTGAAGGGTTTTCGGAAGCTCGCCGAAAGGTACGTCGGAAGTTCGCAGAGCTTGCCGAGAAAGATTGTAGCTTGCCGAAGAAGCTCGTTGGAACTCGCCAAGATCAAATCGTGAAGTCTAGAAGCTTGCCGGGAGTCCGCAGAATGGTTTCCGAGAGTTTATCGGAAGACCGCCAGAAGTTTTCCGGAAGCTCGCCGAAAGAAGTCTTGACTTGCGGACTTTGTAATAGCTTAGAAAATGTCTTTAAATTCGTAGTTAGCACGTTAATTAGGGCTAGGATTAGGTGTTAATCCTATGACCCAAGTAGGGGCCAATTGGACCCGAGTTCGAACTGGTTTGGGCCAATTTTGGAGCCCAACCAGTGAGCTAAAATAGTGTAGGCGGTGGCACCGCCCAATGCCCGAGAGCTGGGCGGTAGCACCGCTTGGGCTAGGCGGTGGCACCGCCCAGCACTGTCAGCGCCTGACACGGACAGGCGGTGGCACCGCCCAACACCCGAGAAGTCGGGCGGTGGCACCGCCAGCCTCGGGAACTCAAGGGAATTTAAATTTTAGAGATCAAATTTGAATCCTCTTGGGGTCTATAAATACCCCTCATTTCTCAGCAGAAAAAACAACCTTTTGAGAAGCTAGAAGTTGAGAAAAGCTTTAGGAAAGTCTTGTTTTGAGTGTTCACCTCATTTCTTTTCATTGAAATCTTTGTAAAAGGGTGAACCACTTGTAAAAGGTTGTAAGAGGGGTGTAAGAAGGAGGTTGATCTTCGCCTAGTAAAGAAAGATCATTAGTGGATGCCGGTGGCCTCGACGGAAGAGGAATCGGAGGAGTGGATGTAGGTCATGATTGACCGAACCACTATAAACTACCGTCTTCTCTGGTTTGTATTTATCTTATTGTCATTTATATTACTGCAAACCATCTTCACTTTGATGCTCTACTTCTTTATCTCTTTCTTACATATGCCTTCAAGTTAAAACGCAATCGAAACGGTTTCAAACGAAACATTACTTTTATCGTACGAAGTTTCCGTAAGTGTTTAAATCGTCAAAAGTTTATCATACTTTACCGTTGCACTAATTCACCCCCCCCTCTTAGTGCCGCTTCGGTCCTAACAGAACATGCTTCCAACGTCAAATAATTAGGGCACAACTTTTGGTATAATTATTGTTGTTGTATATATACGAATAAAATTTTAAAATTTCAAAAATAATATAAGCATATCTATGTGATTTTGATCATCAAATGATGTTGTACAGAGTTTAATAATCAGCATGCTTATCTATTCGGACTATATCATATATGTAGATTAATTATAGATTATCTCTTATAATTAATTATGTTTAACATTTCGATGAGAAAGTTACATTCACGTCCTTATAATTACGAAAGTAAAATATCTATATCTATTTATCATAACATCATCGATTTTACCAATGAAAACATGAAAATAAAAAATAAAAAATAATTTTAATATTTTAGTTAGTGGTGGTGAACATCATTGGTGGTGGCGAACCATGACGTTGTTGGGGTCGCAACTGGTTTTTATAGATAAAGAGAGCGATGATGAGAGGTGAGGGCTGCTTTGCATATGTGTTGGCGTCAATGCAGTTACCAAGTGACGAAAGGGCTGTCGATGTAGATGCCAAGCGACGTTGTTCTGCATTTACTTCGATGTCGACATAATTACTAAGATACATCGCTTGACATCTACATTGGTGGTTGTTTTATCGCTCAGCAATTGTGTTGACGCCAACACAGATGTAAAACAACGAAAAGGTCGTTCGATAACTGTTTTGGCGTCGATGTAGAGACAAAGCGACTCTTACCTTTCATCGTCATTCTCCTCATCCACAACAACTATCCACGACCCCAACGATCAACTAAATAAGCTAAAACGTTAAACTTATCTTTTTACTTTTTATTTTTATGTTTCTATTAGTAAAATCTATTCAAGGCCTATCGAATTGTTTAAAGCTACGTCCCCGCACCACAATTCAAAAGAGTCGGAACACAATTAATCACTTCCACCAAACCGTGCATTAAATGAAGAAGACCCCACCCAACTGGCCAACTATTAATCATCGATTGCTTTGACGACATGGATGGATGAGCTTTATCTTCGTATAATTTCCCTCGAGGGGTTCATGTTCGTACACGTATCTCCTGAATTGATTGATATTGATTTCGATGGCTGTTAATAAGGGATGATCGAATTATATATAAATAAATATAAGAGAATTTTCCAGGGAAATATATTACAATCCACTGGGAATTAATCACAAAATTCTTAACCATTTATGATGTAAAGCATTGTAACAAAAAATTTTAATGATATACCGACAAATTTAAACACAAATCTTCATAGATATGAACACAAAGATAGTTTCCTTTGTACTGTAAGAAGAACATGTTTCTAAGGTTTGTCTTAACACAAAAAGTCCCTGGAAAATGGGCACATCCCTTTCAAGATAGTTTACTTCAATTTCCTTTCCTTTGTTTGGATAAGGACAATGAGTCTATGCTTTGTTGTCTCTCCTATCAATTGTACTCTTTTCCATGGATAAAAAGAAATTAATATAAAAAAAATATTTTCATGTTGGAATGGATCATCATAAACTTCAATGTGATAAAATATTGATTCAGAACTAATCGAAATCTTATTTCGCGTTCGTCTCTCATTGATATTAGAAATAATAAGATCCCGAGAAGTATCGAGATCATATTTTTCTATTAATCACTTAGGTGTTGGTCACGTCATTATTTTTCTATTAATAATCTATAAACATAATTAATATCATAAATATTTTAAATGAATCTTATCCGAAGACTGTATACTAAAGATGTTAATATTTAATATTTGGTTTGAATATATATATATATATATATATATATATATATATATATTAATATGTTATTTTCAGATCTGGCAGAAGGGGACAGGTCGGCAGCGTGGACAGTGACACGTGATTGAAGTGGGGCTCCGTTTTTTTGTTTCCTAGTGTGCCCTAGAGTACGGTTCCGGCCCCGCAACTCGTCACCCATTTGGCTTACCACTTGTTGCATGAGAGGAATGAGCTGGTTCCCTGTGCGGGACCCTGTGGGGCCTTCTGGTTCATTCCACGCGTCCCACGCTCGAAACGAATGATGTCACTACTCTCCCTGACGGTGCGTACCCAACTGTCGTGATTGAGTCCAAGCACGACTCTCGATACGAATCTTCCCTGATCCAAGAACACGGCGGGCCGCACCTCACTTGGGCTTCGAACGCCCCTCTGTCCTTAAAACTCCATGGGAGTTCCTTCTCTGAGATCATATACCCGGGGACAGGGAGGAGCGAACCGTGACCTTGTGAGAGGGGATGGCGGAGACGAGGGCCTACCTGAGGATGAAGACGGATTACGCCCTCAGCGGCGGCGACGACGAGTTGATCCGGTCGGATCTGAAGGAGCTTGGCCTCGCCGCTAGGAGGCTCGCCAACCACGCCTTCATGCTCGGCAGCGGCTTGGGCGTCGGCACCACTTTCCTCAAGTTCCTCGCTTCCTTCGCTGCTATGTCAGTTTGCTCGATCTTTCTTCTTTTCTTTCCTTCCTTCACATTTCTAGTTTGTTTTCGCGCGTGTTAACACATGCCATTGTGGAAAGTAAATTCGTGAATGATGCGGAAAGGTCTTCGGTTGTGGGTTATCATCTAATTATTTGAGGTTGTTGTTTGAAAATTTGGGTTATTAGATCTGGATTGTGCTTTAGAAGTTTCTGATGGTGATTGTGTGTCTTGGGCACGTAGATTGGAAATGAATCGAGATGGTATGGACCATTGGGTAGGGCATGTAGTCTAATCTTTTTGGTTGCTGGGAAAAATGGAGGTTCGACCCCCAAAAGCAATAACTTCATGGTCTCTGTTTGGTGGTAAGAAAACGTTCTATGGTAAACGGTGGCAGAATTCCCATGGATAGATACTAAATTGTTTGATTAAGAATCAAATCTAACTTTCCTATGTTGGTTAAACCTTTTCTGCTAATGGTTGGAAACGTAAAGCCACAGCCACAGTTTGATTCCTTCATGTGGATACTAGACCAGATCCTTTCAGGCAGTGACCTACTCTGTCATGCCTCACATGGACCTTGAAACAGATTCATGCAAGGATATAATCCTGGCTTCTTCTTAAGCTTCAAATCTCTATTATAGTCAGCAATTTCATTATAGTCTTCGAACTTACCTTTACCATCGCCCCCTTATGGGTAGCTTTTTTCTTTTTGCTTAAACAAAACAAACAAAAACAAAGGTGATAACGAGAGCTGTAGCTCTTTGCATCCTGAGATGTAAATGACTTTTCTAAGACGGAGGTCATTATGCTATGGTTTTTCTGCTTGGATCTTTCCATTTACCTCTTATTTATATGTGTGAATCTGTCTAATTATAAAATCCTTCTCTGAGAAGAGAAAAAAAAAATTCCTACTTTCACTAGTATCTGTGACTTTGAACCATTTTTAAGTGTGTACCTAGAAGATAACTATGGTGACACGTGCAATTATGTTTCTTTTGTCAGGTACATCAAAGTTTGCTTGAGCAATTTTCTCATCTTTTATTTTTGTTCTGTAATATCACCCCTTCCAACTCTTGTATTTTTCCTCAAGAAAAAGTTCTCTGGAATTCTTTTGATTAATGATTTCAAAAATGTGTTGGACCTTAACATACTGAGATACAAAGCAAACCGATGATCAGATAAAAGATCATGAATAAGATGTCTTTGTTCTCATAGGATATACATTGGTAAATTATGTAGTTCTGCCATTAACTTTATTTAGGACTACCATGATTTCATGTAACTGCCTTGTAAATTGTAATCACAAATAATTATATCAGTTCTGCAATTCTGGAAGTTTTGTAGTATGACTGTTTAGTATAACAAACAATGCATTTATCTTAATAATCATACTGGTATCTGAAGCTAGATCTTTGCTCTGATTTCATACTTTCAGTTTAAATCACCTTCATTTTTGTTTCTTCTTCTGCAGATATCTGTTGATACTGGATCGAACTAACTGGAGGACAAACATGCTGACTTCACTTTTAATTCCATATATCTTCTTGAGCCTGCCATCGGTACTATTTTCCGTACTAAGGTGATCACCTTGTTCTTGTTTTCATTTGGATGTAATGGAGAATAAATGTAAATGCCGATTTGACCAATCATCCTACTGTATTCTCCACCAAAATAAAATGTTGGATAGCTAAAAGGTTTTGGTTTTCCTGATGATGTGGAGATAGTTTGGAGTGTCCTGGAGTTTTAATTATCAATCGCAATCACCAAATCACAAAATGTTGGATAGCTTAAAGGTTTTGGTTTTCCTGATGAAGTCGAGGTAGTTTGAAGGTCCACGAGTTTGTATTATCGAGGACAATTGCAGTAAAGGGTCAACCTTTGGTGGAATTGCAAGGAACAGCATCATTAATAAGCATAATAGGACTAGGTCAGGCTTCACTGTTACTGATTAAGAGTTTACTTATTATACTTAAAACTGCAGTTTAGGCAAAACTAGATTCTTAGTCTGGATTATTTGGTCTTCTGGATTCCTTTCATGCTTTCCTTTTTCTTTTCTTTTTTAATATAAATCGTCTGCTAGACATGTACATCTTGCACTCTTGCCCATATGTATGGATAAGCTTTTCAATTGTTCTTATGATTATTTCTTGTTTATTTTTTCCTATGATGTGTATTTCCTTCTTTTCTTACAGAGGGGAAGTTGGGAAATGGATTGCATTAATTGCTGTTGTTCTGCGCCTTTTCTTTCCTCGGCACTTCCCTGGTATTTGTTGCAATATAATCTAACTTGCTTTATCATATTCCTTACACCAACTGATTATTCTTAGTGTTTATCATGCATATGGTCCTTAATGTATGTAATATTGCTTTATTAATTGTAATTGTAATTGGCACCAAAATAACCTAACATATATGCTTGCTAAATAGTTTCTAGTTTCTATTTCATAATGTTAATTGCTCTAAATCCTTCTTCATTTACCTACCAGTAGATATTCTTTGGGCACCTACTATACGGGATGTTTAATACGATTTTCGAGTTCTGGAAATGTATGACAGTATGTGTTGGAAATTCATCCAATACTCTAAATCACTATTAAAATATTGTTTGACTGGGAACGGAATGTCTTCAAGTAAATCTTTATTCCCACCTTAGAAGTGTCAACAAGATATAGATGATTCAAAGTATCAATCAAATTGCACTTTCCAGTATGTACTGATGTAGAATTTCTCAACACACATTTAATGGAGGAGTGGTGTACCTCTCAAACTGTATTTTTAAGCTGGTCTTATGTTCATTTGGCATTCTTTTTTCTCCTAGTCAGGTGAACTATCAGATTCTGATCACAGAGTAGATTAATTATTGACATTAGTGTTTGAAGAGCGTTTTCCCCATAATTATGGGCTTATTTGCAAATTTGCTACCTACTTTTGCCAAAATCTCAAGAAGCAGGAAGACAAGTTGTTCCTTTCCACCAAATCAGCCCTAAGTCCTAGCAGCTTATTTCTTTAAAATGATTCCTACATATGAAATTTGTCTGTAACTATCTAGCAATCTTTGATAAGGCAATCATATAGGATGAATATTTCTCCTGATTATCTTGTAAACATGGCTTTTTATTGGCTCATGCTTTGCTTCAGTCCAGGGCTATCACACTTGCTTTGGTCTTTGATCGTAAAGTATTGCACCATGCTGTTATTATTTTCTAAAATATTCATGCATTGTGTTGTATGTGCCAAGAACAGTAAACGAAACATGTTAACAACCATTATGAGTTACTGAATTTTTTTCTGTAAATTTGCAAGGTTATCTAATAATACACTTCTATCAAGCTGCTTTATGCTGTTCCTAGTCTTTGCACAATGAACCTGTAATGAAATCTAAATTTCCTGATGGCATATATATTCGTAAAGGAATATACTGACATGTGCTTCGCATTTTAATATCTAGAGTATTTTCCTCTTGAAGAGCAAAATGTCTATTGCAAGCTACCATAAGAACAAGCAGAAGATGATCTTTCTGCTGCATTTGTTGTCTTTGGCTTTGCAGACTGGTTGGAGATGCCTGCAGCATTTATCCTTCTTGTGGTGGTTGCCCCTGGATTTTTTGCTGACACAGTAAGAAATGGTCTTGCTGGTGTCTTCATATGTCTGGCTATTGGTTGCTACCTGCTTCAAGAGCACATCCGGGCATCGGGTGGCTTTAGAAACTCATTCACAAAAAGCCATGGTATCTCAAACAGTATAGGCATCATTCTTCTCTTGGTTTACCCTATCTGGCGCTTGGTAGTCCATTTTCTGTAGGCAGCTATTGTCATTAAGGTTCTTGAAAGTTGTGTGATTGAGAGTCTAAGTTTGAGACATTTGTAGTTCACTTGTTTGCTAGATCTCAGTTCTGTTGATGTGGTAAGACTTGCCAAGTCTAGTTATTCATTTGTAAGGTGATGTTTTCACTGTGTAGATCTGAGATTAAATAATGATGTGCAATCTTCTATATTAGAACGAACTGATGAATGCCAATGAACCAAGCAAAACTTTGATGAAGAAAGGTGGACACCGCAAGTACTTCAGTTCAAGCAGCTAATGCTGGTAAGCTCATTTACATATGTACCACCTGCTGCATGCTTTTTTGATTCTGGTTGACTCAGAAACATTATTTTTCTTTTACTTGGTTACTCTAAATCAACCCAAAAACTATAGTTTTCTTTTACATGTGCTTCAAACAGCTAATGCTGATGATTATGATAGCTTTTAAACCTAGGAGAAATTTTGAGTAATGACATGAGCTTTCACATTTTCTCCATCTGCTAGGTCAAACTTATGATTTAAAAAAGTCCATAAATGGTTCATTAATTTTTTTTTCAACTGCTTGCGATATATAAAATAAGCAAAATGGTAGGTAGATTTTTCCTATAATTTTATACAAAAATGTTGCAAGTCATTTGATATAGAAGCACAAACTCTTAGTTATTCAGCTGTTTATATCTATGTAACAAAGCAAAGGCATTGCCAAGTACAAACTAAATTGTCAAACAGACTAATTCCCACCCGTTTGCTTGACCTCACAGAGACTGAAGGCGGCTGTATTACCCGTTGCATTGCCGGGCCCGTTTAAAATGATGTGCGTTCGCCGCTGTGCTAAAGAGGGTGTGACGAATCGCGGTGTCCCTTTGAAGCCACCGATCCGGCCCATTGGCACGTGGCGGTCAGGTGCTTCCCATCGCTTTCGTCTCTCGGCCACTTCGATTCCCTCCTCTTCTTCCATTAACGGCCACGTTACTTGTCCACACCAACCACCGCAACAGAGATAAAAGAGAGCCCCGCGAACTGTTCAAAAGCGGATCTCTCTCTCTCTCTCTCCCCCCCTCTCTCTCTGCTTTCATATGCTCATTAAAGAGGCAGGCAGATCATTAAATGGTGCATTGCGACCGCCATTAAAGAGCTCCACCTCATCCATTGGCTCCACCGGCCTACCCCTGCCTGCCAACGCCGACGGCTCCAGGTCAGCGTTGCGTGGGCGTCGATTGCTTCAGCCGCTCCGGGGACAGCAGCGCCTCCGGATCCCCGCACCGCATCCGGCTCGATGAAAACACCAACGATGTCGATGACGATGACGATGACGAGAACGACGGCCGCGGGAAGAGGGACGGACCCGCGCTGCTGACGATAAGCCGCCCGCTCGGTTCCCACGAGAGCGGGAAGAACCCTCGTCGCTTAGAAAAGGCCGGGGACTTGGCCAGGGCTGCGGTGGCGCCGCGGAAGGAGAAGACCCTCGCCGCCCGCGAGACAGAGGAGGACCCCATGCCGACGCCCCCAAAAGGCGACGGCCACCGCTTGCTCCAGAAGCCCCCCCGCTGGTGGCGGTACCGCCATGGCGATGCCGTGGACGCCTCTAAGAGCATCCGCTCCGCCGCCAGGCTCCCCTCGAACCCGAAGGAGTATGAGCGCTTGAGTAGGAACCCTCGTGACACGAACCGTTCCTCGGCCGCGAGGGGGGATCCCGCGGCTGAGGCGATCTCGGGGCCGGTGTCGGGGTTCGGGAGGAGGATCACGTCGGCCCCGCGGTCGGGCGGCGGGTCAATGAGGAGGATGTCGTCCAGGCTGGGGCGGATCCGAGCGGCGCGCATGGGGACGAAGGCGGCCTCGTGGCGGAGCACGGCGGCACGGCAGAGGGGGCAGGTGGGGTGCGATCGGAGCCACACGTCGATGCAGTCCATGTGGAAGGCGTGGGCGCACAGTGGCAGCGTGCGGAGAGTGTCATCGTCCTCGAACTCCAACAGGCAGACCGCGCACTCCCGGTTCGTGGCGGCCTGCTGCTTGGCCTTGGTCCGCGAGAACAGCGACACTGGGATCGCCTTGATGGCCGCGTCGTCGAGGCCGTAGGGAGAGAGAAAGAAGTCTGAGGAGGAGCCGAAGGAGCCGCCGCCGTTGAACGGTGGGAGGGAGTCCAGGTCCGACGTCGCGGCCATGGACTGCAGAAACCTCCGCCGCCGCCTCCACCGGCGCCAACGGCGCCGGATGAGGCGGAGGTATCGGGAGAGGATCCGGGCGTAGAGGACGATGAGGAAGGCGGTGCCAACGACGGCCACCATGGCGATTAGCGGGGGGCTGATCCACCCCGGATTGGACCCGCCGTCGCCGTGAACGCGGGGGGATGGCCCCCACTGGAACTCATACGCCGCCTCCGCGTATGACGGCGCCTCCATGTTCGTCGGCGCGGCGGTGGGAGGAAACGGATCCAATCAGAAGCCGCACTCGCAGCCTCTCTCTCGATCTTTATTTTCCGTTTCCTCCGGTGGGCTTCGTTACTGTTTACAGTTCCAATCTGTTCCCGCAATAGGCTTATAACTTAACCGGTTCCCGTGGAGTAAAGTGCGATAGGGTTGGGCGCTTTAGGTCGTGTCTAATGGGCGGGAGACACACCGGAAGCTCCTCAGGGACAACGTGTCTGCATCGGTAGCGACCGGGTGTTGCGATCGATCATACCGGCTTTTAGTAGGACGTCAGCATCGTCGTAGGAGACTTTGAACACGTGGAGTCACGTGACTGTTTATTTGTCACGCCAATTCGAATGGAAACTAAATAATGATATTTACTCAAAATGTTAACTACAATTTAAAAGCACTAGTAGTGTAAGTTCAATTTTAATTAAAAAAATTAAGATTTGAGAAAAATATCAAACCTTGAATGGAAAATCTACGATGCTTATCTGATTTAAGACGGCAAGA
Organism: Musa acuminata AAA Group; assembly: GCF_036884655.1. Classification (NCBI taxonomy): domain Eukaryota; kingdom Viridiplantae; phylum Streptophyta; class Magnoliopsida; order Zingiberales; family Musaceae; genus Musa; species Musa acuminata. The sequence goes on along the minus strand of NC_088346.1, from coordinate 46,758,016 downwards.
ACAGTGCACTTTAGGCATGACCACAAGATTGGTTGCCCAATTAAAGTCTTGCAATTGGAATAAAAACGTACAGCTTTAGATTTTTTCATTATTAATATTTTGACAAATTAAAATGGCACCATTATGCAAGATATTTAATTAATAAACAAGTTATATACATATAATTTTACAATAATAAAAAGAATGGTTTAATTCACATGTTTTATAGCACACTTGTAATGGAAGAATTTCTATTTGTTGGGGGCAAGACTACATGCTTCTTATTTAACACATATACTTTAACCACATTTTTTTAATGAAGAAATTTATATAAATCCAAAAATAATAAAAAAAGAAATACCAGTATATGTTACACATAGAAAATAGTATTTTCATTTGTAGGGACAACTGTCCTTATTTTCTAATTAGAATACTTTAATCATATATGTTGATGGAGAAACTCTAAAATAAATGCGCAAAGCCAACTCCGCACTCAACCTCGTCGAATCCAAACTTAGCCCAAACTAAACCAGACACTTTTATTAGTTGGCTTAATCTAACCAACTAGTGATTCGCACGTCTATATATAGACACACACGAAACAACCCATTTGTTCTAACTGCTCTTTTGTGTCTATCGACGGCTAGGGTTTTGACGAGGGAGGGACGGAGGGAGAGAAGAGAGATGTTCTTGGGAGGGTTTCCCCGACGGCCGGACAAGGCCACGGCGTACAAGCAGCTGAAGAGACATCTGGGAATCATGGGCGCCTTTATCGTCGTCATCCGCGTCACTCCCTACGTCCTCCATTACCTCTCCCAGGAGAAGGAGGAGCTCAAGCTCGAACTCTGACGGCTCCCCCTCTCCCTCAGGTTCTTCCCCTCTCAACCTAAATCTATCTTTGCTCGATTAGTAGTTCAGCTTGATCCTTCTGGATTTACATCTTCAGGTCAGGGTTGTTTGGGCATTTGATGCTTCATGTATGCAATCTCTCGTATTCGACTAATGATTTGTTAGTTTCATTAACACAGGTGTTTGGGTCGAACTGTAGAGTATGATGTGGAACGTACAGGCATTAGGTTATACCTGATCTTGTGAACTGCATTGACATATATTCCTCGTCTTATATTAGAGTCAGAAGAGGAATGTGTGCCTCATGAATGACGACCGTCAATTTTCTACAGTATTTTGATTGTTACAAACAGGGTTAGGTTGTTGACAGTTCAATAATAATTTTATGACATAAGAACCACATGATCAACATCTTAAGTTGCCCATAGAACAGTACGGGGCTTTACTTTTTGATGCAAGGTGAAACCTTACAAAAATATGGTTGGATTAACAGTTTAGTATCATAAATGGAGTATGAAATGAGTCATCTTCTGTGTTATATCTCTCTATAAGCCATTTCACATTCTTGCTACTGGCCAATACATCTGTCATATGGAATCTCGACCCTCTTTGTTTCTATACTGCTGTCACTTTTCATCACTCGGTTGCTTCAGAAAAGTTTGTTTAAGGCTCAGCATGTTGCTTATGAATAAGCTGCTACAGCAGCTGCGAAATGAGTTTAGAAGACCAAATGGCATGATAATTATACAGTAGCATCCTAAAGTGTTTTGGTTTGATAGTGGCTGCTACAATGGTCTGCAGTCATTATACAGTGTTTAGATGACAATTGTTTCATATCCAGTGCTATATATATATTTTCTTTTTAAAGTTTAGTTCTTATTGAATAAATACTAACCCTATAACTGCCACTATAAAGTTCCTGACCTGTCCTGGTCAAGATAAAAAGTTATAAATGTTACTCGTTGTTGTTAGTCATGTAATGCGTTGATCCATCTAATGTTAATAATATTTTTATGTCATTGTTCATGAGATTTGATGGAGTTTTACATTGGTGAGATTGTTGAAGATATTATTTATAAAGTAAAAATAGGATGACTATAATCACGAGGGGTGTCAAGAGTCTTGTGTGATCGCATAAAATAAAAATTTATTTGACAGTTGCTAGATTAGTAATGCGATCCGAGTGTTAGACAGTTAATAAACAATATATACTAAAAAATCATGTTGCTGAGTTGAGAACGTTGAGGTGGATATATGAACTAATAGGAAAAAAAATGTTTTCATCCGTGAACAATTGTGTTTTTTTCAATAGATAAGAAAATGAGGGAGAATCATTGAAGATGCAATAGATAGAGGTGAAACAATTACAATTATTGTTATGAATAGATAAGAGGAAGACTAAAATATTTAATAGAAATTATAATAAAGATTTAAATACTTTTAATTTAACTAAACATATGATTTTTTTATATGTCTCATTGGCAGTAAAAGATCTATCCGCACTTTACGACTTTGTTGTTGTTGTTGTTGAATGTTTCTGTATCATTGATTAGTGAAATATCTCTGCTTTACTATTCCATTGATGGTCAATCATCCAGAAATTATATTTCCTTTCCATGGTTTAATGAAACCCATGTCAACTGATACTTTGAAAGAATACAAATCTTATGTTTTATTGAATAATTTTATTATTATCTAAATATCGGTCAGTCATTGTTGACCTGAAAAAAATCCAGACCTAATTTGTTTGGAAGTCATTCTCGACCTGAAAAAATCCAGACCTAGTTTGTTTGGGCATGCCTTAGCATTTTCATTGCCCTTTTAGACTGATAATCATAAGTAACAGAACTAATAAATCTTTTTTTTTTGAGGTAATATAAGCTGAACTTAGTTCACTGTAATTGTTCTTTCAGAAGAAACAAAAGTTTAGTCAATCTTTATTATTACTAAAAGATCAAAAGGGACATCCTTGTTCTGTTAATAGGAATCGTCTAAGTCTAGAGTGCCAACCTGCTTGTTGATTTTCATCGTTGATGATACAAGCAATTTTGAGAAAGTGACAACAATAGTCTGCTAATAGAATGCCACCATTTGTTAAAGAGCAAACCCTAATCAATGTTTGTTTAGCGCTAGAAAAAAAAGGTCTTCCTCAAGAAAGATGAAACGAAAACAGAAGATGTTGTCAGTGGAAAACAGATAGAAACCATTACAAGAGATGCCAAAGATACTTTGATTTTCTTTTTTCAGCCGTGCACCAATCCTTAATCTCGCAGTCATAGCCAATTTGCCTTGAAAGCCACTTGTCCTGTGCCACGATATATTTGAGGGATGGTTGTCAGTCCTGATCACAAATCTCTCCTTGGCAAATATGACACAGCTTCAGTACTGAAGTCACCATCAATAATGTCTCTTTGTCATATATCAAGAATGCTTGAGCCCTCTCCTTAATCATCTGGTTAAATAGACAGTAGGATCAGGATCCAAAAAATATTCATGCATAAAACAATGATATAGGTTCTCTTGGGTAATGATTCGAATAGATAAATGCATACACAATAAAACTTGTTTTCATACTTTTATAATATTGATCAAATTAAAATATATTCTTACATCATCAAAATTGCATATCCCTTATTCCACTTGATGCATAGAGATCTCATGATTGATTTTGAGATGATAGGACTGAGACGGTCCTCTTGATAGAATGGTACTCTGGTGATGTCACTGATTAAATTACTTGTAAGAATAATATCACTTATTAAATTAGAATATGAGGATCTACAAGCTGACAAACAATAGTGTCTAAAAGTTATATTGTGATATCAAATCCATAAATTGATCGTCATCTTTTATACCTGCCATCATTTTACAGCTTGGATCTTGTATCCTTGTGAAGACTCTGCAAGCTTGCAACATCAGTGGCTAACTCTCAAGAATTTGACTTTATGTATTAATGCATGGTTGTTTTCTTTCTCTTGCTTTGGCAAAATGCTGGTTCACTTATTTGACATTCCATTCTTTACTAATTTTCTTGATATTAATTTTCCCCAGTTCTTGATGACAGATAAATTGCCTGCAACAGGTTGCAGTATTCCATGAAGAAGAGGGTGCTTTTGGTTGATCTATTATGGCTATGCCTCATGAAGACTATCTTGGGTTTCCATATCTTTTGAATATTAAAACATATACTTCGGTCGTCGTTCACCAATTGCTCTGAGAAACCAAGTTATTGAGTGCTGTATGTTGGCTTTAATTGTTCTGTTGTGTGGTGATCCTCGTTACAGTGCTGCATTCACAGAGCTCGTTATATAACGGGGCCTAATTACTCATGCTATCTCAAACAAATAAAACAGCGGGAAGCAACACCAACTGATGGGGCTTTGTGTGATTAGCGATAGGGGTAATTATAGATTATTCTTTGTAATTAATTATGATTAATATATTGGATTTTATATTTTTTAAAAATAATATTAGGATTTTTAGTGAAATATTTAATCTATTTTTTTTATGTTGTTGTCTTTTTGATAGAAAAAAGTTGTTGACTTTATTGATAGAAAAAAATTGTATGTGTGCAAAAAGGATATTAATAAAAAATAAAAAATAATTTTATTAATTTTTAAATTATTAATTTTATATAATTTTTTTTGATTTTTTTCCTCTTCTCTTTTCAACAAGCTCACTTGTTGCTCATTGCATCTGTTCATTGTTTGTCGTTTGTCACTCTTGTTTCCTCGTTTATCGTTATTGAAGGATGCTTCTTAGTCAATTCAACTATCATTTTCATATGATGTTTTTTGCCTAGTTTGATAACATTATAGTTGAATGATGTTTCTTGGTCTATTTGATCATGACATTATCGAATGATGCTTTGTGGTTGATTCAATCGTGTCATGGTTGAAAAACGCTTCTCGACTGATTTAGATGCATTATGGTTAAAGAACACTTCTTGTCTGATTTGATCGCTCCTTTCTTAAAAGATGCTTTTTCAATCATGTTGTGGTTGAATAATGCTTCTTAGCTGGTATAGTCATATCATTGTTGAAGAATGTTTTTTGGTTGGTTAGACAACTTCATTGTTAAAAAATGCTTTTTGATCGATTCGATCGCATCATTGTTGAAGGATGTGTTTTGGCAAGTTTGATTGTGTAGTGATTGAAGGATGATTCAACCACGTCGTTATCAAAGTATGCCTTTTGCCATTTTACCCACATAATAGTTGTAGGATTTTTCTTGGTCGATTTGATCACATTGTGTTCAAAGAATGAATTTTAGTTGATTCAACTACATTATGGTTGAAAGACACTTCTTGATTGATTCAATTGCATCATCATCGAATGACACTTCTTATCTGATTTGATCATACCATTATTAAAATATACTTTTTCGATCACATTGTAGTCGAAGAATGCTTCTTGGTCGATACAATCATGTCATTATCGAAGAATATTTTTTGGTCAGTTCGATTGTTTTATAGTTAAAAAATGCTTCTTAGTTGATTTCAACCACGTTTGTTTAAGGAAGCATTTTGACTAGTTCGATTGTGTTGTGGTTGAAGGATGATTCTTGGATGATTTCGACCAATGCGATCAAAGAATGCTTTTTAGTTGATTCAACTGCATCATGGTTGAAAGAAGTTTCTTGGCTGATTTAGTTGTGTCGTTGTCAAAGGACACTTCTTGCTTGATTCGATTGTATCATTGTTAAAAGATTGTTTTTTGATCACGTTATGGTCGAAGGACTTGTCTTGGCAGTACAATCATGTCATTGTCAAATAATATTTTTTAGTTGGTTTGACACCTTCATAATTAAATAATACTTTTTGGTTGATTTGATCACGTTATTGTCAAATGATACATTTTGATTAGTTCGATTATGTTGTGGTTGAAGGATGATTATTGAATGATTCAATCATGTTGTTGTCGAATGATGCTTTTTCACCATTTCAACATTATAGTAGTTGTAGGATTTTTCTTGGTTGATTCGATCATATTGTATTCAAAGGATGCTTTTTTGTTGATTCAACTACGTCATAGTCGAAAGATGCTTTCTAGCTGATTCAGTTGTGCCATTGTCGAAGGACACCTTTTGTCTGATTTGATCACACCATTGTTGAAAGATGTTTTGTTGATCATGTTATGGTCAAAGGATGCTTCTTGGTCGGTAAAATCATGTTATTGTTGAAGAATGCTTTTTGGTCAATTTCATAACTTCATAGTTTGAATGCTTCTTGGTTGATTCGACCATGTCATTCAAAGGATGCATTTTGGTTAATTTGATTGTGTTATAGTTGAAGGATGATTCGACCACGTCGTTGTCGAACGATACCATTTCATAGTTTCAATCTCATAGTAATCGTAGGATTTTTCTTAGTCGATTCAATCACATCATGGTCAAAGGATCCTTTTCGGTTCATTCAACTATACATTATGGTCGAAAGATGTGTTTTGGCTGATTTAGTTGCGTTCTCGTCGAAAGATATTTCTTGTCTAATTTTATCGTACCATTGTTAAAGATGTTTTTTCAACCATGTTGTGGTCGATGGACACTTCTTGGCCAGTACAATCATCATGAACGATGCATTTGGGCTAGTTCGATTGTGTTGTGGTTGAAGAATGATTTTTAGATGATTTGACTATATCGAAGGATGTCTGTTCACAATTTCGATCTCATAGTAGTCGTAAGATTTTTCTTGGTTGATTCAACCACATCGTGGTCAAATGATCCTTTTTGGTTGATTCAATTACGTTATTATTGAAATATGCTTTTTGGTTGATTCAATTACGTTATTGTTCGTCGAAAGATAATTCTTGTCTGATTCAATTATACCATTGTCAACTATGTTGTGGTCTAAGGACACTTCTAGGCTAATACAATCATGCCATTATCAAAGAATGGTTTTTTGATTAATTTGACAGCTTCATAGTTAAAAATGCTTCTTGTTCGATTCGATAGTGTCATTGTCCAAGGATGCATTTTGACTAGTTCGATTGTGTTGTGGTTGAAGGATGCATTTTTGCGATTTTGATATCATAGTAATCATACAAATTTTCTTGGTCGATTCGATTATATCATATTTAAATTATACTTTTTGGTTCATTCAACAACATCATCATCGAAAGATGGCTAATATAATTGTCATTATTGAAGGCTACTTATTGTTTGATTCGATTGCACCATTGTTGAAAGATGCTTTTTCAACCAAAAGATGTTTCTTAATCGGTATAGTCATGTCATCATCAAAGAATGCTTATTGGTTAGCTCGATAGCTTCATAGTTAAAGAATGCTTCTTGATTGATTCGATCACATCATTGTGGTGTGGTTAAAGGATAATTCCTAGATGATTCAACCACGTCATTGTCGAAGAATTCCTTTTTGTTATTTCAACTTCATAGTAGTCCTAGGGTATTTTTTACCAATTCAATCACATCGTGGTCAATGGGTGTTTTTTGGTTAATTCAACTGTGTCACAATCGACAAATGCTTCTTGGCTAATTTAATTGCATTATTGTCGAATGACACTTCTTGTTTGAATCGATCGTACCATTGTTAAAAGATGTGTTCTCAACCATATTGTGGTCGAAGGACGCCTCTTGGCCGATACAATCATTCTATTGTCGAAGAATGCTTTTTGGTCGGTTCGACAACTTCATAGTTAAAGAATGCTTCTTAGCCGATTCGATTGTGTTAGTGTCAAATGATGCATTTTTCTAGTATGATTGTGTTGTGGTTGGAAAACAATTCTTGAATGATACACTACATTGTCGAAGGATGCCTTTTCGCCATTTCAACCACATAACAATCATAGGATTTTTCTTGATCGATTCAATCACATCATGGTCAAAGGATGTTTTTTTGTTAATTCAACTATATCATGGCCCGAAAAAAAAAAAAAAAAAGCTTCTTGGTTGATTCATTTTTGTCATTAGCATATGATACTTCTTGTCTGATTCAATCGCACCTTTGTTAAAATATATTTCTTTGACCTTTGAATCATCAAAGGATGCTTCAAAGTTGGTACAGTTATTGTCGAAAAATACTTTTTGGTTGGTTTGACAGTTTTATTGTTATAAAATACTTATTGGTCGATTCGACTACATCATTATCAAAGGATGGACTTTGGATAGTTCGATTGTGTTGTGGTTGATGGATAATTCTTGGATGATTCAACTATGTTTGAAGGATTCTTTTATGCCATTTCAACTTCTTAGAAGTCATTGAATTTTTCTGAACTGATTCGATCATATCATGGTTAAAGGATGCTTCTTGGTTAATTCAACTATGTCATGGTCGAAATGCTTAGCAGATTCAATTGAATCATCGTCGAGGATACTTTTTGTTTGATTTGATCACACGATTGTTCAAAGATGATTTTTTCAACCACATTGTGATTGAAGGATTTTTCTTGATAGGTAATATCATATTATTATTGAATGATTAAATTTTTCGTCATTTCGACCTCATAGTAGTTGTAGGATATTTCTTAGCCGATTTGATCATATCGTTGTCAAAGGATGCCTTTTGGTTGATTTAATTGTGTCATGGTCGAAAGATGCTTCTTGGCTGATTCACTTGCGTTATTGTGGAAGGACACTTCTTGTCGAATTCGATCACACCAATGTTGAAAGATAGTTTTTTGACGATGTTGTGGTCTAAGGACACTTCTTTGTCGGTACAACCACAAACAATTTCATAGTTAAAGAATTCTTCTTGGTTGATTCGATCGTGTCGTGAAAGAATGCATTTGGCTAGTTTGATTGTGTTGTGGTTGAAGAACGATTCTTGGATGATTCAACCATATCATTGTCGAAGGATGCCTTTTCGCCATTTTGACCTCATAGCAAGTTGTAGGATTTTTCTTGGCCGATTCAATCACATCGGAATCAAAGGATTCTTTTTGGTTAATTCAACTATGTTATGGTCAAAAGGTGCTTCTTGGTTGATTCAATTGCATCATTGTCCAATGATACTTCTTGTCATATTCGATCGTACCATAGTTGAAATATACTTTTCCGACCACGTTGATGTCAAAGGATGCTTCTCGATTCAACTGCTTTATAGTTAAAATATGCTTCTTGGTTGATTTGATCACGTCATTGAATAAGGTTACATTTTGGCTAGTTCGATTCTGTTGTTGAAAGATGCCTTTTCGCCATTTCAACCTCATAATAATCGTAGAATTGTTCTTGGCCAATTCGATCACATCATAGTCAAATTATGCCTTTTGGTTTATTCAGCCGTCTCATGGTTGAAAGATGCTTCTTTGCTGATTTGATTGCATCATCATCGAAGGACACTTCTTTAATTTGATTGCATCATTTTTTAAAGATGTTTTTTTGACTACTTTGTGGTTGAAAGACGCTTTTTGACTAGTACTATCATATCATTTTCGAAGAATGTCGTAAGACACCTTTTTACCATTTTGACCTTATAATAGTCATATGATTTTTCTTGGTCGATTCGATCGTATCGTGGTCAATGGATGCTTATTGGATGATTCAACTACATCATAGTCAAAAGATGCTTCTTGATTGATTCAATAACATCATGGTCGAAAGACACTTCTTGTCTAATTTGAATGCATTATTGTTGAAAGATGTTTTTTCAACCACATTATCATCGAAAGACGCTTCTTGGCCGGTACAATCATGTTATTAACGAATACTACTTTTTAATTAATTCGACAACCTCATAATTAAAGAATGCTTCTTCATCGATTCAACCGCATCATTATTTACATTTTGGTTAGTTCGATTATATTATGATTAAAGGACAATTCTTGGATGATTCGATCGCATCGTTGTCGAAAGATGCCTTTTCGTCATTTCGAACTCATCCTAGTCAGTATTTTTCATGACAGATTTGATTACATCGTGGTCAAAAGATACCTTTTGATCGATTTGATCAAATTGTAGTCAAAAGATGTTATAGGTTGAGCAACAACAATTTTTTTCTTATAATAGGAGAATAAAAAGAGAAAAAATGATAATAACCAAATAAATAATAAAAAACAAAAGTATAACTTTGGCTCAATAAGAATATTTCCAAGATGAATGTCTAGAGATCTTGCATGTTAGAACATGTGACCTCGGACAACTCATACACATGTGAGAAAAACTCATTCATTGATTCATTTTATCTAATGTTCTAACTCTTTTTATAGGTTCAAGTATAAAAAATATATAATTATATTAAATTAAATATATGATTTATTCGTATATAAAAATTATTTTTTATTTAGTTTAAAGGATTTTTTTTATGATATTATTGATTAATAAACTTTCATCAATATATAGATAAATATTTAAAATTTACAATCAAAATTTACTATCTTCAATGATCAACAACAAACTTAATTTCTTCAAATCGACGCCCCCATCAACTCCATGTCGGCGATCGTGTGGGATTTAGTTCCGGTTGATGCATCAAACTACAGGATATTTTCTCGTATGATGGGACTGCGCACATGTGATGCAACCCCCTATCAGACAGGATAATGACGAGCATAACACAACGTGTAACTTAAGGAAGCCGCTTCGCCTAGCAGCAAAAAGACCCTCACGTACTCAACTTAGTTCCTTCATAGATGGTCAGAACAATCTACATTCAATCTTACCCAAGACCTATCTTTATGTATGAAAGATAGTTGTTCATCTAATAGTTCATTAAGTAATATTTTTTATGGCTGAGCTACATATCCAACCTGGTGCTGACTCTCCCAGATGGCTGATCTACATATCTAGCTTTCTTGGCAGGGTCTCTTTGTTCCATGGCAAAACATATAGGGTTTTCAGATTCACTCCACATCCTTGTATACTTTACAGTATTGTCTTGCAAGTTTACTTGTACTTGCACCTATACTTGCAAGGACAGAACACCAATTAATTTTCATTTTCTTTCTTTCAATAGGACGCCTTTCGTTTTCTTTCTCATCTCGTTTAGTCTCTGCTCACCACATTCTTACACAAACACATCAATTTAATAATGGAGCTATTCTCTTGTTGTTCATTGCATGACCAATTAAATTTGTCTACTATGTGATATGCAATGAACAACATGCTATCTATCCCGATCTTTTTGGACAATATCATCAGGAGCAACTCAATGTTTTATTTTTATTTTTCTAATGGAGGATGATTACCTGGAGATGCTACTCAGGAGGTTCCTTGGATCTTTCTTCTAAACCTATTTGTTTTACCTCATTCTTCCAACTCTTAACTATTTCTGCTAGAAAATGGAAAGCATCCTTTTCACATTTTATTGGGAGCCAGTCTCATTTGTGATCTCCACTTGACAGCTTCCTAGGCACAATCATGGGTCTGTTAATTCCCATGGAGCTCTACACTGGCCATCATCTTTTAACTTGTGGCTTGTTGCTTCCTAGTGATATAATTTGACTGTTCAAAGAAACACCAGAAAAAGAAAAGAGATAAACATAGCATTAACACCATATTTTACTACTGAATTCACAAAACAAGCCTCGACACCACAGTAAGGTTGCTCCTCTTTGATCAGGTGACCAATGGTAAGACCATATATATTTATCCTTCCAAATTTTGGCATTGATGAGAAGTGAGAACCTTATGCATTAATCATACTCTTAGTTAATTTTGTTATCTTGGATGACTCCATGTATGTGCTGAAAATTTATCCTAAATCTTGTGCATATAGCAGCTCTAGATACTGCACAATTCTATCTAGTTAGACCATATAATTTTTGTAACATCTGACTAAAATGGCCAAAAGCTTAAGAATATGGAAAATAAAAAGTGAGAAGAAAGAATGCAAGTACTAACATGATAGAAAGAAATCTGAAGTTCTAGCTTCTTAAGGGAAGCAAAATAATAGGTCTGTGGTATAAAAAGAACTTAAAAAAGATCATTTCCATACGGAGCTACGTAATAAATTACCTGATATGATTTGCAGCACTGATCCGTCATCATTATTAGATTTTGTCCATTGTAGAGAGGCTTCCAAAATTCGAGTAACCTGTATTGTCAGTATTAGTTTCCTTCTAATCAATACAAGCTCAGAAAGAAAATTTAGTTCATCTTCATGCTTTTACAATGAAGCTTCAAAACATAATGTTTAAAGGCTCAGAATGGGGAGAGGATCACCAGACATCTCTAGCCGACCATCTGATACATAGCTTCGCAGTATGTTCATCAAGACCCACTATCTTTCCCCTGGTCTTGGTTATTACTTCAACATTTATTTGCTGCAGAAACAATCACCTGCAGAATTTTTTGAAGCTCATATGACCGACAGATGCTAGCCCATTTATTTCACATCCTACTGCCAAACCATTTAATTGACATTGATGTTGCTGTTCTTCTCCTGCAAAGCAATCTTTTGCGAATGCTGCATCAGTATTTTGTGTGATGATAAAAGATTATCTGTGCATCTTCCTGCTCCCCATACTATACAAATTTCATGTACTTGTACAGAAACAGTGAACTCCACCAATCAATATGAAGCCATCAACTTGTTGCGGAATTGCATTAACTTCTGACTTCCACACTCATGGCAATGGCACAGCGAGCGTAGAACTTATGAACAAAGGTGGCTTGTTTCCAATCAGTGATACCTACTCTCCTTTTCCTACACCCATCACAATCATCTCATCCTTTAATCTCTCTACCTTCTCGATATCCCCTTGCTTCCTGTATCCATGTATGAATGCACTATAGACCTCGAAGCTGTTTCCAAACCCTTTACCAGCCATCTCAGCCTGAAGCTTCAATGCCTGCTCAATATCCCCTTCTTCACACAGACCTCTGATCAACACCTCATAGCTCAACCGACTCGGCGTAAACTCTTCTCTCCTCATCTCATCTCTCAAAATTCTCAACCCCTCTGCAACCCTCCTCCTCTCACACATTGCTACAAGCAACTCATCAACAACTGAGACCTCCATCCCAAATCCCCTCCTCCTCATATCCTGGTACAGAAGAAGCCCGGAATCGATATCTCCAATCTTGCAATGGCCCTTAATCAACTGCTCGAACGTGGTCACGGTCGGCTCGATCTCACTCAATATCATCTGTCTGTAGAGATCTTCGGCCCTCTCCATCTCTTCTACCTTGCAGTAACCACTGATCAAAGTGTTGAATGACATGATATCAGGTTTGATTCCCTTGGCTGCCATTTCTTCCCACAATCCTCTCGCACTATCCATCATGCCTTCGTCGCAGTATCCAGCCATTAGAATACTGTAGGTGAAGACGTTTGGATCGCATCCAACACTCTCCATCTCGTCTCTGATCTCCTTCGGTCTCTCCAAATTCCCTTCTCGATGGAGAGCAAGGAGAAGGGTGTTAAAGGTCCCCACAGTGGGAGAAACCCTAAGCTTAACACCAACTCCATCGCAGCCAGCAGGTTCTGGTTTGAAGATATGGTTGTAAATTTGGAAGCCGGCCTCCGATCCCTTCGCGCGAGACACTGATCGGATCAAGGCGTTGGAGGTGCCGATGGACGGCTGGATGCCGCGGGATCTCAGGATCCGAACGATCTGGACCGCCCGATCGAGCCGCTTGACCTGGAGGTAAGCCTGCACGAGGAGGTCGAAGACGAAGGGAGCTGAGTCGAAGGCGTGATAGGTCCTCGATAGGGTTCTGAAGATCTCCGGCGGGCCGTTGATCCCCTCGACGTCGGTGTAGGGGGAGGAGGAGGGGTCGAGGGAGCGGACGGCAGCCTGGAGGAGGGAGAGGGCAGCGGGGCGGCGACGGTGGCGCGCGAGGACGTGGGCGGCGGCGGCGAAGGAGAGGGGGTCGTGGCGGCAGAGGGAGTGGCGGCGTGAGAAGATGAAGAAGCCGAGGGCGAGGCGCGGGTTGTTGCGGATGCGGAGGAGGATGTGAGCGAACTGGGCGGTGGAGAAACCGGCCGGGTGGACGGACTTGAGGAAGGTCCAGCGGCGCTTGGAGCGGAGCTCCCGCAAGATGGAGACGGCGGAGGAGACGACGGCCTCGTCATCGGGGGCGAGCTGTGGGAGATCGGACACCATCGATGAGGCGATGGACGGGTGGGATGAAGAGGAGTGGACGAATCGGGTGGAAGCGTTGCGGATGGAGAGAATAATAGGTTTTGCTCTTCGGATTCGAATCGCCACCGTCGGAGCCCGCCGTGGAGGAGGAGGAGGGAGTCGAGGGGACAATTTGCCGGGCAAAATGTGGCCACAAAGGTACAAACCACGACGGGTCGGGTTTTTCATCTATGGGAATCGATCCGACCCGTTAATTAATCGAGTTCGAATTATACGATGGTAAAATTAGATTTTTTTGTTTTAATGCCCACACAACAATTGAACTGAAGAAGTTGTTGCTTAGTCAAACCCTAAAAGGAGAATTGAAACTGAAAGCAGAACATCATTAGGAAAGAAAGCCACAAAATGGTAACATCGAAGGCAGTGAATCAGACAGCAAACTGACTCAAATATTGATATGACAACTGACCATATTAGCAATCATAAAAACACATGAGCTTATCGGATTCTCAAGTTGGGGAGTTGGATCTTTGGGTGTTCCACAGGAGCTCCCGTTATTCACGGTCTCTAAGTGACAGTTAAATTAGAAACAAAATAAATCGTTATTTGAAAGCAAAAAATATAGTAATAGAAGGATAAGTAAAATATAAAAGGTAAATTTCTCAAAACAAAAAATCAAGTTTTATTTTTCTTATAGTGCCTCCCTTTGCTTTATTTCCACATGACGCTAGCTAAGGACAAGATGGTGCAGCTACGCGTTGAAGTGAGTGAGAAGATAATGAGTGTGATTAGGTATCTAATGGAAAGGAAAGGAAGGAAGGAGGTAGTGATCATTTGAAGAGTTAGGGGTAGTGATGCAGAGGCGACACATGATACAATGACAAAGTAGATGTGACTATAATAGGACATTGGAGCAAAGAGGATCATGACGGGGCATAGATCAAGGGTAATCATATCTTTAAGAAAATAAAAAATGCTCGATAGAATAAATAAAAAAATATTTAATAAAAAATAAAAAAGTGTTGAGATGGAGGCTTCATGTTTCACGAGGGTGGGGCTTGGGTCCTATACAGAAGGAGGTGGTGACTATTCAAAACGGTGATGACGATCGCACAAAGATGATATACGGTACGATGACAAAGTAGATGTGATTATAATAGAGCATTGAAGTGAAGACGATTATAGCGGAACATAGATCAAGGGTAATTTTATCTTTCAGAAAATAAAAAAAATACTTGATGGAATAAAACAATAAAAAGGGACACTAAGTGGAAAAAAAGAAAAACTTAGGGCTTTTTTTTTTTAAGGAATTTGTCCAACCGTAAAAGATCAATAAATCATTTGAAAGCAAAACTATAATAAGAAAAACCAATTTTTGTAACAAAAAGTTTTCCATTGCCGGGATTTGAACCTGGGTCGCCTGGGTGAAAGCCAGGTATCCTAACCGGACTAGACGACAATGGATGTGTGAGTTGTTCTCTTAGTTCTTCTATACATCTTGAACCAGAACGTTTAACACCACCATACCCTCACGGGGTTCCTACTTGACCCAAATTCCAAGGGCAGTGAGAAACGAACAAAGCGGAAAGGGGGAATGCAATGTCGCAACGCGTGCAACCCCGAGCGAGCACTGCACACCCACATGACGCTCTTCGCCATGGGCGAGGTCAAGCCACAGCGGCCAACTTGGCGCAAGAAACAAGGGCCGCGTCACGGAGTGCAGCTCCTGCTCGATCACCACCCCTTTGCTTTCCTGCACATGAAGCCCTTGTGACCCAAGGGACCTCGGCCACGGACGGACACATGCACGGCAGTCTAGGCACTGTGACTTCGTCTCTTTCTTTGACTTCCATGGACGTCAGAACGCCATCGTCCCCGTTCCATTAGGTCTTATTCCTCATATCAGTGCATGTTTTCTTGTTTGGAGCACTTCCATGGCACCATCCAACCAAAGCTTTGAATGATCCCTGTGAGTCCAGGAGAAACAACAGATTCTGTCGGATTCCAACGTACGATTTAGATTTCACCGGACCCGTTTGATTGTATGAATGTTGGAAGTTGATGTCTATTCTTCTTTTGTTCAGGCAATAGACGATTACATGGTTGTAGGCATCTGTGTTGTAGACTCGAGCATCCATACCCGCTCAACATGTATCCATCAGCCTTTCCATGTCCTTCCTAATCTTTCATTCCTGTTTTCAAGATAAAAAAAGGATGGTAGCTCCTGAAATGTTCTTCCACTCGAATCACTTTGGAAAATGAAAACCATGACACTTGTAGCTACAGAATTAGCTGGAGAAACATTCTCAAATTCACTGTGCAAACTACTGCCAAGCAAGATTGTCTGGTTAATGATGTCGGGAGCCTTAATTTTGCAGGGAAGATAGATGTTTGCAGGTAGCCCTGTTCTGCAAAGCATTAGAATGGTGAATGAACTAATGTTTTATGTGACCTTTCAATCAATACAATTTATGTTTTCTGCAAAAAGGTAGCTTTTCCTTTTTCTTTGTTTGGAAGAGTATCAAATGAAAACTCGACTAACAGAAAGACATTATTGCAAGTGTGACAGCTGAGCTCCAAAGTAAGGCAATAAAGCAGAGTCAAAAGAGGAGGCATTATTTATGCAGTGGTACCAATCCCCAACTCTCTGGTTTTCTTTGTGTTTCTTTGCTTCTGCTTTCCCAGTCACAGCAGTCTCTTTCGCATGGTACTGCAAAAACAAATTAGTTGTGTGAGATTGCAGTGACAGGTACCACAGGAATGACTGCTTTTGTTGCTCCTGGGGTTCCATCAGACAAGTCTAAAAGCAGAAGGTTCCACATGAGGCTGATGGCTGCTCTTGTTTTTGCTGTCACAGAGTTTCAAATTTTGACAAACACTTGATGTGCACCAGCTATCAGACTATACCAATCACTAATCTGGTCTTCAGGTTGCTCAGGTCACTGTACTTACTGTCATTTTACTTTCTCCCTGTTCCTCTAACAAGAATTAACTTGTGAACATGCATATCTCTGAAATCATGACATGTAAGAGGAAATGAAATGTAGTTAGTAAGGGTAAGAAAGGTGACTTTTCTGCAAGTATGCCATGGTATGCCACATCAATTCTTATGTTCAAGCTTAGTGGTCAAATTGTATAGGAGCAGAATTCACTATCTCAGTGTTTTATACCTTCAAATTCTACATTTGCTTTCTAGATGGAAACCTACAGGTTAAGTCAGATTAGGAACAAAACCCAGACAGACTTGTGAGGGAACATGGAAGCAGTCTTTTTAATTCATTAGACAGATCATTCCTTAAAATCAAAGCTATCATCAGTCTCTAGAGAGTCTTCCAAATAATTTATAAGAGTCAAAATATTTTAGAGAAGGCATCTTCACTTCTAAGACTCATTCCACACAACCATGTGCACTCTACCTATTCCACTAAGCTCCAACCTTCCACCTTTTTATGTCCTATTTCTTGTTCTACCCTCTTGTTTTTGCATTACAGAGTGAGGAGGCCTCAGGAAGTTCTAATAAACACTATCAAACAACCCAAAAAGGCTTAGTTACTTCTTCCAAACATTGAATCTCTTGTTGTCTGTGACCTTTTACATATGTTAACATTATTCTTTTTGGGACTCGAGAGTTGGATATTGGTGAACAGTAAGCACATTTCGAGCAAGCTCCCAGGCTTCCTTTATAATCAAACTCCTCATCCAAAGCTCAATTTAGAGACAGAGAGGAGCCTGAGTAGAATTAATTGCAGGGATTGTGAAACAGAGGAATGAGGCTGTGATAACATCTCTTTTGGCATTCTATAAAGGTGGTGTCCAAGTCTCAGAGTAATACAATGGTTTGGGGAGAGGAAAGTAGTTTTACTCTCATTTGCTTGAACTAAAGTTGTCATCTTTTTCGCTCCCTAAATCAGAGGAAATGATTTGAAAGAGCCATCATTGCTATCTGTGATTCCGTCCATCTCCTGTTGGCTGCATGCTTGGCATTGGACCATGGTTTCATCATTAGTATCCCCAAAAGAGAAAGAAGAGACATGGAGTAAAGGAGGGGTGGGGGGGGGCAGTGGAAGGGGCTGACTTAGGAGATGAGGTAAGTCGACATCTTACTGCATTTTCTTGAATTCTTTCTCTGTATGTTTCGTATGTCATCCACAAGACAGATTCCTTACACTCCAAAACTTCAAATCTTCATTCTTCTCTGAGATATGAACAGGGAAAGGCAGAATCTTTAGGTGTTCTAGAGAGAAATGGAGTTCAAGTTGGAACCCTTGCCTTGTATTCTAGACATAGTCATCTGCAATTTGATTATGTTTCATCCTCCCTTTCTCTTCCTTTTTTCTCTTTCTTTTTGAGGTTGAACAGGATACCCAGCTTGCTGAAGTAAATTTCTTGTTGCTTATGCAGGTTTATATGTAGGAATTCATCTTGTAAGAAACACAACTTGATGTTCTTCATCTTAATTGAAGGTTTCTAAGCTGTCAAACTCACAGTTGACAACCTCAAATGTGATTTCTCTCTTAGAAAGACACCATTAAGCAGACATTAGAATGGCAGAGTTTACACTCAGAAGGCTTGAACAAGGCCACACAAGGATCAGAAATGTTCCCATTGCAGTAACCCCAGAAGGATTCTGGTGTTGTCCCTCTCCTGCAGCCATCCAGAAGACCCTTAAGAATCAAAATCTTCAAGACAGACACAGAGCCACATCTCCACTGCACTCAAAGGCCTCATCTCTTCAGAGACCATCACTTCCCCCTGTGGACAAAAGATCAGTCTCTACTTCACTGAGGTCGAGGCTCATTTCTGATGAGCAGAGATGTCCCAACTCTAGCACTGCTACTCCCGTATCATCAAAGGCTCATGAGAGACCCCAGAAGCTAAATGTTGAATCTCAGCAACGCAAGATATCGGTCGGCTTTGGTCAGCTGGAGACCAGTGACTTGAAAGTTACTCTGCATGGAAAGGGAGGTACTTCTGTGAGGATGAGTGTTCACAAGAACATTCTTGCAGAAAACAGTAGCTTCTTTGCAGATAAGCTCTCTGGGTTTTCTCCAGTGCCCCAAATCGAAATGGCAGACTGCGAAGATGTGGAAATTTTTGTCGAGACCGTGGGGTTGATGTACTGCAAAGACATTAAACACAGACTGATCAAACAAAATGTTTCTCGTGTACTTCGTATTCTGAAGGTTTGTTGGTCCATCACAATTACATCATTGTCTTCAGCTGTTGCATAATATTTGCCATCTATTTCTATAATCTTTGTGGTCATCTGACTAGTATTTAGTACTACAATGCTGATATGATATTTGGCTTCAAGAGGAGGTTCTTACCATTTTGTGCAAGGAAAGATGATTCTTATCACAGAAACAAATGATTCACCAGCCTATCAGAATGAGCTGTTTAAGTATCATCATTGCTATTGTTTTAGTCTTAGTAAACTCCAAGGATTGCAACTGTTAACCTACAAGTGTTTCTCTTTCTGCTATTTAACTTGTAGATCATAGCTTAAGTATATTCCCTAAGTTTTAGTACCTAAAATAAAGGGATGCCAATTAGTTAATCACTGCAGAGCTTCAAATATGAAGCAATCAGAGATGAAAATGAACTCTGATAATGCACCTGAATTCCTTGTAAATCCTAAAGAGTAAATTTGTAGTATTTCTGATGAAAATTTTCAGCAACAGATTACAGAAACACAGATTACATAAACCATGAATGTAGATAAACATTTTGCTGTAGCTTCATAGATATCTGGCTTTATCATAGCATGTATTTTTTGTATCAAGTGAGGAGCTTATATATATTGTTATCTCTTTCACTGCTACTAACATCGTAGAACTTGATGAAAGTGCTACTTACCCAACTTAATAGAGGACAGTATTTTACAGGTTGCTGAAACGCTTGGCTTCCAAGCATGCATCAAGTCATGCCTGGATTACTTGGAAGCAGCACCATGGATTGGAGAAGAAGAAGATGATGTTGTCTCATCTGTTCGACGACTTCAGGATGACAACTATGGCATCAGTCCTATACTAAACCGAGTAGCTTCTGATCTATCCAACCAACCAAATGACACACTCTCTCACATAATGGAGTTAGTCCTTGAAAGCACTGAGGATAGAGGTCGACGGGAAATGAAATCCTTAGTGTTGAAACTTCTGAAGGAAATTAACCTCAAGACAAATGGAACTGTTGAGATTTGCACTGAAAGTTTATACAGTTCGTGCCAGCGATGCTTAGAATCACTGCTGAATCTATTCAGACAAGCTTCCGAGCCCGGTTTTTCTGATAGATCTTTGGAGAGCAAAGATCCTGTGGTGCGACAGATCACTCTCGAGGCAGATAATCTCATCTGGTTACTTGAAATTTTGGTTGACAGGAATGCAGCAGATGAATTCACATTGATGTGGGCTAGCCAGAATGAACTTGCAGAACTGCACACGAAGGTACCGACCATGTCCCGTCACCTGGTCAGCTGCATCACCTGCAGGCTCTTTGTTGGAATCGGAAATGGCGAGATGCTTCCTTCGAAGGAAACCCGCAAGCTGCTGTTACATGTATGGTTGCAGCCACTGATCAATGACTATAGCTGGTTACAGCATGGTAGCAGATCGTTCGATCGAAAAGTGGTGGAGGAAGGAATTGGCCGAACGATTCTAACGCTTTCTTTAGAAGACCAGCAAAGCATTCTGCTGTCTTGGTTGGGATGTTTCCTGAAGGCTAGTGATAACTGTCCTAATCTTCAGAGAGCCTTTGAGGTCTGGTGGAGGAGGACATTCATCAGGCCTTATGTTGAACAGCACGGGAGCGATCTGCAGTCAGGCAAAGCTTGACTTTAGGCTGGAAGACAGAATGCCTACCTCTCAATTGCATGGTATCAGTTCAATGGCACATATGTGTGCAAGCATTACAGAGTGATGTGCTCTCTGTCTGGGAGATGTGATTGCATTTTATGATTATGTTTGCTTGTAAGCTATGAAAGAAATTTTCGAGTTGTTAACTAGTGACAATCTTGCTATATTGAGTTTTCAGAGAAATCAGATGTATGCTTTATTTACATATTCTCACACTCGAATCTTCTCAATCTTAACAGCTGAACTTGATATCATTGCATGCACATCATGAAGATTTACATGGATTGGATGCCTAAGTCAATGTTCATGATCATACCCATGATTTGTTGAATCAAATTAGTCTGGTATCTATCCACCTTCCTCCTCTTCTGAACATTCAACTATTCATTTCAGATTTTTACAGCACTCTTTGAATTAATGTCTTTGCCTTATGATCAGCCCCAGGATAGAGTGAAAAAGCATTCTGTTTAGAAAACAATCAGAGATAAAATTTTATGTTGTTTCTGTCTTATCTATCTTTTTGTAGGATTCTCTTTGATATGTTTTTATATATCTGAGGCTTCTTAGTCAACTACATTTTGTTGACCACAACTCTTCTGTCAAGTTTTGCTTGTTTTTGGAGGATATGTTGGAGTGCATGAAATCATTCCGTCTCCTTTGTTTTACAATCAGTTATCACACATTGTTCATCTTCTTTGTTTTACTTTCTTGTTTTTGCATAACTTTTTGGAGCATATGAATTCATATCATCTTCTTTGTTTTACTTTCTTGTTTATGGAGGATACTTCCGAACGATGCCATGTTGTCTATCTTAGAAACCTTTTGAATTCTCGGACACAGCTTTTCTTGATCATGGTCCTCTTCATGTCCATTCTTGATCATGGTCCTCTTCATGTTCATTGTGAAGAAAAGAATAGAAGATAAGAATAATTATTCTCAACAGAATAGAGAGATTTCCTCATATAATTGGGGAAATCTTATCTTCTATCATTCTCAACAGAATGGTGATAAGGATACCAAGGATCGATGCAAAGAATAGTTTACAAGCGAGAGACTTCGTGAGTAGGGCAAGAGCATATCGCTGCTACTGTTGCGAAGAATAGTTTACAAGCGAGAGACTTCGTGAGTAGGGCAAGAGCATATCGCTGCTACTGTTGCGAAGTAGCAGCGATTGCTGTTGCTGTGAGGGCACAGGCATTCACTTCGTTCTCCTTAAGTCCGTCCTTCGTTCTCCTTAAATCCACCGACTGTTGGCAGATCAGCGAAGGGGCTACCGCGGTGAGGAAGATGAGGGGCTACCGCGGTGAGGAAGATGAGGATTGGCCGTGGAGCCTCTTAGGAATATGATTACAGCGGCGTTGGTCGCTAGCCGAAGACAAGGGCGAAGCTTCGCTTTTCTCAATGACGTTGGTCGCTTGCCAAAGGTAAAAGCGAAACTTCGCTTTTCTTACTGCTCTGATACCATGAAGAAAAAAATATAAGATAAAAATAATTATTGAAGAAGCTTTACTGAAGAAATGAAAATGCTTCAATACATTAACATGTTCCCTCTCCTATTTATACAAATTAAGAGAAAGAATTTCCCTCAACAGAATATAATTTTTCTCAACAAAATTAGTTGAAAAAATCTTATCTTTTATCACATTAAATATTCAAAAGCGAGAATGTGAGCATCTATAAATATATACTTCCCAACTTATTTGGTTGCAGATACGATGGGACTTCTTTGTTGACCACTGGCCAATTATGGTGTTGACTATCCGGTGATTAAACCCCATTATAATGAGGTCACAAGGCTTCGATATCGCAATTATGGATAAACTGCACAACAAAAACGCTGAAATGCCCTGCATTTTATACATAATATTATATACAGAACACACATGGAGTACGGCAATACTTTGGCAGGTTGAACGAGAAAGAGAAGAAGACACTGATACATGTAAAGCTCGTTGGACCCACCATGCAATATTGCCTTCACACTTGCTTACCGGCTTACAAACATTAATCTATGCTTCTTATAGTGGGAGTCGATGATAATAGTAAAATCTTAGAAATGGTATCTTCTTTTTGTTTTTTATTCTTTTTTATAAAAGATAGATAGGGGATGAAAGGTTTAGGTTAATTGAGTTTTATATATGACGAGAGAAAATATTATTGATGACTTGGTTAATCTAATATACTCCAAACCTAAATATATAAGATTATTCGAGATATCTCTAATATAAAAATGTTAAGCTCTCGAGGTACCACATGCATTAAGATTGAGGTCGGGATAGGTTTTCCGACTCGATCTCTTCAATGCCCAAGGTGTATGAAGTAGTGAGAAATCATAAGCCCCATTTTCCCCCACCCGAAGATGGACTTTTGTACCTAGTCTAAAGGGCACAAAATATTACGTTTGATATTCCATGGAAAGATAAACTCTAGTCGCCCTCGACAACTTCCTCTTAGCCTCTTATCGGGTAAAGGTGGGGTCGGGCTTCTCGACCTCTGTGCCTTATGCGGAGGCAAGGGTCGAACTTTTGGACCTCCATCAGTTAGAGGCAGGGGTTGGGCCTCCCGACCTATGTGCCTCGAGTATTTTTTTTTTTTTTTTCTTGTGCTTTGCACTATGGTGAATTTCTTCTTATGTAAGTCGAGTCTTCTGAGATGATCTTTGTGTGTCGGTCTCTTGGGTCGCATGCGCATTTTTCGATGTGGTCTTTATTTATAGATCTCTTGGGCCACTTATATACTTTTCAAGAAGGTTTTCATGTATCGATCTTCGTGCATCGATCTCTTGGGCCACTTGTATATTTTTTCGAAATGCCTCTTCATCGATCAACATCCCTTATGAAATGATCCGAGAAGACACTTATCATCATTATGGGAGGAGAGAGACTAATGACCTTCCTATAAATTTCCCTCGAATATGGGGGGTTGAGCCTCATTCCTCTATTTGAGCCTTTAAAATCCTCTTAGGAGCCACTTCTACTTAGCCTTAGCTGCATCCAAGCCAGGTTAGTTTTTTAGCTTCTTGTCCTCTCGGCGTGTCGACTCAGTAACACCTCGATCTTCCAACATCACGCTCTTCAGCCCCCACATTCGTAGGTTGGGTTGTCTTTCCTTTCTCGTGCTTAGTTCCTCCCAATCTTATGATTGCTTATCAATCGGGAGATCAATGCTTCGTCCTTGGACAACCCAAGGGTAGGGAAATTCCTAACCTCTCCCTCATTAGGGGAGTTAATTCTCGTGAACCCTAAGGTTCTTCGAGCCCTACAGTATATGAAAAGTATATACGATAAATAATAAATGTTGAGTGCATAACTCTTGGATCACTTATGGACCAAATACTCCATCTCAGTCGAATTTGATCTACAAATCCCTTAGCCCAATTATCATCTATTTGACCCTATGTTTTGGTCCCTTTACTTGTTTTCTGACACTCTAGAGGTGAGACTCAATTTTTCCTTCCACTTAGTGATGGTATCTTGTCTCCAATGGTGGAGGATATCACCTCACATATAGTGCCCAACTTGTAACGCTACTTAGTGTTAATAAGAGAATGTCATCTTATTAGTAGTAACCCGACTCGCACACTCTATTTTGCCTACTTTTGATTATGAAGAAAAAAACTACTACTATTTGGCTACTCGGGATGGCTTTAAGATTACTGGAACCCTTTCCAACAATAAGAGATAGAATGAATGATTTTTCCTTATAAGTTCATATCAAGATTAGAGGTTCAACCTCACCTGGTCAGCACACCCCCTTATTAACACATTTCCCTTCTTATTGAATAGGGAGGCGGATCAAGTGCTCTAGTTGAGAGATATACTCTTTTTTTCTAAGGTTGTTCAAAAGATGGACAAGAACTAACTAATCGATGCTGGTCTCAGCTTGGTTCCTCGAGATATAATTTAAACATCTTGGCCTCATCTTTTCTTTTTGTACTTAAAGAAAGCTAACTCATATAGCCTCGTGGTTTTGATCTTTTGTAAGTATAGACCTTCGAAGAAGAAAAGAACTAGTTCCTATTCAGGTAGGATGGTAGCTCTTTGGCTCCTTTAGCTACTATTCATGAGTCATCCCTCGAAGCTTTAGGCCCGACTCGATCTAACCATCCTTCCTACACTATCAAGTCAAAGAAGAAGAGGGCCGTGAAGAAGGTGGCTTGCCCTCGATGGGATGAGGAACCTAAGGGGGATCAGATTTTTTTGCAGATGAGTCAAGTCAAATGAGGTGCTTCTTTATTTTAAGGTGTCAGCATCCTCAAAGGGCCCCCGAAGTTCAAGGTCCTCTTCAAGGAAAAGAGGAGGGAGGCAGATATCGATGATCCGATAGCAATATGTGCATCAATCGATAATATAAGAAGTGTGTTCGTGATCCTTTGATATCATTCTAATTTGATTATACCTTGAGAATGCATCCATAATTGTAAAGAGCTAGTGACCTTTAATGAGGAAGATGATAGTTGTCATTTGGACATGTCTTGTTGAGATCGACATAGTTAAGACATATTCTTAAATTTTTATTAGATTTTTTAATAAGTATAATGTTGGCAAACTATTGGAGATACTACACCCCAACAATAAACCCAGCTTTTAATTACTTATCTACCTCATCACTAATTGTCTATTGACGGTTGAGAGCAAACTTATAAAGCCTTTGCTTCACTAGTTGTGCATCAAGAGTAATGTTCAAGTGATGCTGAGCTACATTGGGGTTGATTCCCAATATATCTCTCGGTGACCACGCAAACACCTCAACATTCTCTAGAAGAAAGTTTGTGAGTTGCACCCATCTTTCCAAGGGGAGTGTTGCCCTAACCTTGACAACTTGATGAGGTCGTGCTTTATTTAGGAGTGCTTCAATCAGCAGTTCTACTAATTTAAGATGTACGGTGAACTTGGCGAAGTCTTGGGGGTCCATAGGTGGTGCCTTGCTTCTTAGCTCTCAAATATCAATTCTCATTGAAAACTTTATCAGCATATAGTAGGTCTATGCCACCACCCTTAATTTATTCAACATAGGTTAGCTAATGATTACGTTTTATAGCAAAGAAATGTCCACCATCATGAATCTAGCTAGTATCATTTTGGAGCAAGGCTTCTCTTCGAAACGAATCATGTCAACGAAAAAGTCATAAAGGTAAAGTCAACGAAGAAGTCATAAGGGTAAGGTCGTTAGTTGAGAGCTCGAGTTTTTGGAAAGCATCTAAGTAGAAGTTATTGGTTTGAGCTACTTGTATCGATCATGACCTGCTTCACCCGAGCATTGATCATCCTTTTTATAAACTACAAAAGTATCATCATGGTTCAGGTCGAGATATTGTCTCTTCCTCCTTGAAGGTTATCTTTAGATTGCCTCTATCTTCAAGCATTTTTCAATGGTAGCTCAAGCATAAGCTTTATGACCCGAAGAGCTATCTCCTCTTAAGGCTAATATACTAATGATGATGTAAATTTATCTTTCCATTGACCCTTGAGGTCGGGGTGAGGGTTCCCGACACTTTTCGGATGAACCACCCGAGGTGTCCCTAATGTATGTCTTTTAATTTTCTCTTTCAACTTACGGTAATCCTATATTTCGTGATCATAATCTTGATGAAATTGATAGTATTTGAACCCATCTCTTTTTGCTAATTGAGTCTTCATTGGGTGAGAATCTTTTAAGAGCCCTTTTTTTATTTATAGGAAAACTTTACTTCTAGACATATTCAGGGCTCGGCTTGAACTTTGGGCAAGGTAACTCAGGTCATTTGTTCCTCCTTCGCCATGATGATCTCGAGGTCGAGATGGATTGTGCTCACTCTTACTTCAGCCTCTTGTGTGACTTCTTATATTTACCAGAGAATATTATCTCGATGATAATGGATTAATTAATCCTCTGAAGTACCTTTAGCACTATTGCCATTATCATTTCCACTAATGACCGATAAGAGGGTTTGAGACTTATCATAAATGTATATATTATAAGCGATGGATGGATATCTACTACATTTCGAATTTTATTAGTAAAGCATATGATGAAGTCTACTAGTGTCTCCTCCTCCCCAGACCAAGAAGCGTCACTACTGATGGTCTCGAGTGCATATTTCTAAAGAAGTTAAGTTTGAACTCTCTCGCGAGCTAGGCAAAAGAGATGATAGAAAGTAACTTCAAGCAGATATACAATTCTCATTCTGGGCCTCTTAACGTGGTTGGAAAGGTGCGACATATTAGGGTATCTGAAGTGCCATACAATGAAATTTTATCATAAAAAACTGTAATATGCTCCATCAAGTCGACACTATCATCGAATGCTTCTAACAATAGGAGGTGAAAGTTTAGTAAAATTGATTTTTCTTAGATTTTCTAGGTGAATGATGACTAACCCAAGGTGGGGTCAACCCGCATCTCCCTTTGGATTGTTGAAACTCTTATTGTATCTCCTTTAAACATTGATCCATTTGTTATACTTAGATCTATAAGGAATCCTCCATAGAATCTATCGATTGAGTCTCAAATTCATATAGGATAGAGTAGTGGTGTGATATATTGAATTTTATGGTTGGAGAGCAAAGTGCCCTCTCGACCAACGATTTGATGAGTCTTTTGTGCTTTTGAGATGTCAACACTAAGTCAGGTGGAGGAACATCGATGGTGCTGGAGCTTGTGGCGGTTGAGATAGCGATCATGGTTGAATTCATGGTGTTGCATGTTATGCTAACTAGTACAAAAGTGGGGCAATGACTTATAACATGCCTATTAGCATCTGCATTTGTTTTAGTGCTTTCGAAATAAAGTTTTAATTTAAAATTTTTTATCAAAAAATACATATCAAAAATATGTTTAACTTAAAATGTGAGTAAGAATAGTGAGCAACTAAATCAGTTAGTAATAGTAACAAAGAGCATAAAGAGAAATGTAAACCACAATTATAGTGGTTCTACATCCACTCTTGATTCCTCTTTCCTCGAGGCCATCGGCTTTCACTACCGATTTTTTTTTCAATAGGCGAGGATTAACTACCCTTGTTGTAACTCTTTTCATTTTTATAGGCTTAGGAGAGAACCTTCACACATCTCTTTTATAAGAAAACCTCACACCTCCCTTAAAATAATCTTTCAACTCAAGGAGGAAGAGACTAAACACTTTTCAAAAGAGTTTACACATTTCAAATCATAAAGTTTCATGCTTTACTAAGCAAGCATGAGTAGGGTATTTATAAACCCCAAATGGCTTCAAAAATAGAGTCAAAAATTTAAATCTCAGGTTTTTCAAGCCTACGCTAGGCGATGCTACCACCGTATAGAGCTTGGGAACCTAGGCTTTGGCGATACCATCGCCTGCTTGGGCGATACTACCGCTGACATTGGTGGTACTACCATTGGGATTTTCAGAAAAGCATAATCCGTACTTTCCAGCTCACAAGTAGTGCCATTGCCTAGCCCAACCCCAGGTAATTAAATTAGTCTTTTAATATGCTCAATTCAGTACTGGTTCAAGCCTAATGGATTTCTAATTAAGTTGACATAGTTACAGCCCAGAACCAACTCAATTAGACTCTAAGCCACTCCGATCAATATATAACCACTTATGAAGTTTTCAGTACATTGTCTGGCATGACATTTGCTCATCCAACACTTCGTCCTAACCTCTAACGTATTGTCTTTTTCTTTGACGTATTGCTCGACATATAGACCTCTTACAGCATCTGATCTTCTAGAATAATATCCAATCCTTCTGGCTTGATGCTTGAACTCATGGCACAAAGTTCATCCTTCGATACGTCGACCAATCCTCTAGCTCGACGTCCAATCTCTGACATGATGCTTTCCGGCCAAACGTATGATTCTCTTACTTCAACAATGTATCTTTCGATGGTTCAAGTCCATGATCGAAGTTTCTCTTGCGTCACTTAACTCAAATCCTTATTAGTTTATAAACTCATCAATTGATTTCATTATCAAAATATAGAAATCAACACTATCATCCTTGAATGAAAATATTGTGTCAATGGATGAGTGTTTCTGTGACATTGGGCTCTACTTCTAACTTAAAAAATGATAAGAAAAAATATTGTTGACATCTTGGTTAGCTCGATGTGGTCCAGGCTCATATACATAGGGTTATCTAAGGTGAAAACGTCTAACTCCTGAGGTGCGACTTCCAATTAAGACCAAGGTTGGAAGAGATTTTCCTATTTGATCCCTTGGACGCTCTAGTTAATAACTCAATGTGTACGAGTGCATTTGCGAGTAGTCAAAAAGGTATGCCCCTTTTCCCCCTACTTAAGATGGGCTTTTGTGCTTGGTCCTAAAGGGCGTAGAATATTCCATGGGATATTCTAGTTTTTTCTTGACTTATTTGTCCATGTGGGCGATAAAATAAGAGGACAACCCATAATCATTTGCCATAGACTCTTGTCGACATGAGTGGATAGGTGGAAAGTGTCCTTCATCTTTTCTTTTTACTCTCTATGTGATGGTTACATATTAAATTACGATTGGTTGAGAGTGTATTCCCTATCACTATCCATCATATTTTGTACACTTAAGCTATTTTATAAAATAATATATATAATTTAGTTTTTTTTCACTGTATTACTGACTGTTTTTATCATTTTCACCCAACTGTTTTAGTTTTTAATCTCACCTTGCTTTATTAATCTGAACAATATTGGAAAAAGGGAAAGAAGCAAAAAAATAAAATCAAGAGATTAATAATAAAAATATATAAAAAATTTTGATATAAGATTTATATGAATCACATGGTTATACACCCTTAATCTATATTCACAGAAAAAAAAATCAAAATTGTTATCAATTACCAGCATCCTTAATTATCCTCACACACACACGCACACACATAAATATGACAATATTTTCTGCCATATTAAAACTTAGATATAGTGCGAGGATCCATTGTTATTCATATAGTATAGCCTAATTTACAAGGCTTTAAGCTACGTAGATGATGAGTAGATATATATACACTCTAACTCATCATCTGGTGGAACTCATGGAAGTCAAGTTCGCCATCTCCGTCGAGGTCGTAAGCCCGTATCATGGCCTTGCAGTCCTCGACCGACCTCTCCTCGCCGAGCCGGCTCATCATTCTCTGCAGCCCCTTCGGCGTGATCCTCCCCGACCCCTTCACCACCTCGAACATCTCGAACGCCCGCCTCAGGTCATCCTCCTCCTCCCTCTCCATCATCCTCAGGAAGTCCCCAAAGTCCAGAAGCCGATCGCCGTCGGAGTCGAGCAAGGCGATCGCCGCCTCCGCCTCCTCCATCGGCATCTCCTCGCCTATGGAGCCGAAGAAACCGAGCAACTCCACGCCGGAGATCTTCCCATCCCGATCTTGATCGATGTGGCGGAAGACTTGGAGGAGCTCATCGACGCGATCCCTGCGTGGGGAGGAGGGGGGAGGCGAGGCCACGGGGGCAGCGGCATCAGCCTGGCTGCAACAGAGCGGCAGACTAAGCTTGGATCGCTTAGGAGAGAGGGATTTGGATAGCTTAGAAGACATGGTTGCCATGGCCATCGTCTGTGGATTAAGCGATGCTATATATATGCACACGAAGCTGAGGGTCGTAAATTGCATGGAAGTTGCGGTGCAAGAGGGATTACGTCGAGAGCCGGTACGCCATGAAAGTTCGAGGGAGCTTCGTGGGAGAATTGCTTAGCTCTGTGTACTTTGTCGGTCCCTCTTGCACGCCAAGTGTTTGTTCGATGTGCTGTGTAACTTTTGGACTGGCCTACACAGTACGTAGCTTAGCTGCTTTCAAGAGAAGGTGATACAACATGATAAGGCAACCGACTTACTGTTAGTATTTCTTGGATTCCTTCATTGAAAATAGAGTGATTAGAGGACAGAAAATTTTCAAACAAAGAAATTTTTTTTTTTTTCAAGAATTATGTGACAATATGTAAAAAAGGGCTTAAGCTTGGATTAAAGTTTGGATTTGCTTAAGAGGGCTTTCTTTTTATTATTGCTCTTCATAGTAAAATAATTTGAATTTTTCCTTATGGATGTAGTCAAATGATGCCACCCAAATCTTATGCCTATTAAGTATTTTTGGAGTTGTATTATAATTTATTATTATTTTTGTATTTGTTCTTTTGATGCCACAGTTTTGTTTTTCAACATTTACTGTAGTCAAAGTTTATATAACCAGTAAATTAGTTAGGTTTAGACTTAGAAGATATTTTAGGCTCACTCCTAACGAATTCAATAATTCAAATATCAAGTGACTTACTTATATAATAAAAACAAAGTAATGCTCTATGATTTTAAGTATTAGATAATTAAAAAATTATATTATTGTTATGAGAATATCGAGATGGACAAGACAGTGCTAACTCGAAGCGACGGCGTGGTGGAATCAGAGCCGTCGGGTTGCGGCTCGACTTGCCACGAAAGCGAAATCGAAGATGATCACGCTCGTGGATCGTGATTTCTTTTCCCACGTTACGAATAATTATGTAAAGCTTCATTAGAGAATTAGACGAGAGAGAATTATTTAATATGATATAAACATATGCTCGGTAGAACTATCGATACGATAGTAAAAAAGAATAAAAATAATTAATGTTAATAGTACGAGGAGAGAAAAGATAGGGAAAAACCTTAATAGATAATACTAGAAATAAAAATTTGAATACTGTAAACTTAGTTAAACTTATAACTTTTTGTAGATCTCATTCCTCTTCTTTTTTTTTCCTGAAAAAATAGAAGGTTTCAGAATCTGGAAGTGATCTAATTGATGATTACATGTGTTTTCTGCTAAGAATAGAGAACAATGAGGTAATGATTTGTCCAAATTGCTGTAGTTTGTCATAATGCACGCTACATGAAGCAGTTCTCAACTTCGTGAGATGGATTGAAGCTCAACTCTTCCTTCCCATTCTCTTACGCGCTCTTCTGCTTTCGCGGCCTGTCGATCAAAGACGAAATAAAGAAAAATAAAACAAAATCTTCGAGAAAAAAAGGGGCTAAACTTTCGATGTGTTACACTCATTACCTCTTTCTGCCATTTAGTTCTGAACATAATCAGCAGTAGAACAGAGGTCTGCACCAACGTTCCAATTAGCATCCCGATCCAAATGCCCTGCAAGATGTGTTCACCAGCCGTATCATCATCTGATCGATACAATGAACACCTCCTTTTAGTGGCTCACCAGTTCATCGAGCTTGAGCTCGAATCCAAGAACAGCTCCAACAGGCAATCCTAAGAGGTAGTAGCATGCACAGTTTATGAATGCGACCGAGGTTTGCCAACCTGCTCCTATTGCCACTCCTGCAATATTGTCGAGGAGAGAAAAAGTAGTCGAAGAGAAAGGAAAGAAAATATTTGAACTTGATAGAGAATCATTTAAAATGATATGGTTAGATGTGATTCGGGTTTTCGATATGGCACAGAGAAGAATACCTGAGAGAACAGGTTGAATGCTGTTCAGAAGAATTATGGCACCGAGAAAATACCCCAATTTTGATGCTTCGTTGATCACTTCTGGTACGTCTGTGAAGAATTCCGGCAGTTTCTTCCTGAAGATGAGAGCCATGGCCATGAAAACTGTGCCTATCAACACTGATGTGGTTAGAACAACGACCACAGAGAATTTTGCTGCTTTGGGTCGATTCGCTCCAAGTTCATTCGATACTCGAACGCTGATGCAAGAAACAAGAGAATTCAGCTTGTTAGCGAACCATTTGCTTGGTGAGATTAAGAGGTTGGAGATGGATTGCTACCTGACTGCAATATAGAATCCCAGAGTAATCATCAATGTCCAGATTTGGTAGTTCATGCTGTCAATCGGATCAGATCATGTTACTGTGCGGAACTCAAGAATGAATCATGGACACGAAGGAAGAACAGCTAACCAGATGGAAATGGCAGCAACCGCCACATCTGGATTCTTCAGGTAGCCCACGAGGATGATCACTGCAGTGTAATACCAGAGCTCCAAGCTGCAATCGCACAACAGATGAGTCAACACATCCGAAGAAATCTGAAGGAAGTTGCAGCAGAGCACCAACCATAGCATTACAGCTGACGCGAGCGACAGCTTGAAGAAAGCAGACAGGTTTTGGAAGGCCAGCAGAGAGAACCCCGTCCATGAATCTCGAAAGCGACCGGAGAACAGATAGACCATCTGAGCCAGATTAATAAGCCACCACGAAACGTTCCCGATGATGGCTGCTGCTGCCAATCCATAGCCAAGTCTCACCACGAAAACCCAGTTCAGAAGGATGTGAAGGCCGAGCACCGCACCAGCAATCTCAGTTATCACCCAAACCTTCCTCTGAGACTGGAAGAACTTCTGCAGCGGGAAGTTCACAGCGTAAGCAAACAACTGTGGGATCACCCAGACGCAGAATTCGCCTGCTACTTCCGAGATGTCGGTCGGCTGCCGCAAGAGCTTCAAGATCGGCGCTGTGAACACGTAGAGTGGAGTTAGGACAGTGGCCGTCGCCAAGGTGATGACCCACGATCTCTGCAGGTAGATTCCTAGTATGTGGAATTGCCCGGCACCCACAGCTTGGCCGCAGAGAGTCTCCAGTGCACTCCCCATGCCCAACTACAGATGAAGAAGAAGGTAATGGAGGTAGTTCGCGTGATCCGACGACTCATCTGGGGAAGAACACGATTACCAGTATCCCAAAAGCGAAGCCTTCGATGACGTTCTGAGCGACGGAGACCGCAGCAAGCGCAACGGCGCCAAGATGGCCGGCGAAGGCGGCAGTGACGAAGCTAATGGAGAACTGGAAGACTGATCCAAGTATTGCAGGGCCTGCTATGTGCCATGTCTTCTTTGATTCTTCCCAGCTCTTAGAAAGGAGCCTTTCCATGATAGGAATGCCTCAGAACGACTCTCTCTTTCTGCACTTGTTCCTTGGAATCGCAGTACCAAACTATGATGCCACATTGGTTGCTTGTTGCTAAGAACCTACCAGATAAGTTTAGGATGATTAGCTCAAGTTCTACTGAAAGACTATCCTCAACTTGATGTGACATTGATCATGGAATCAAACCATTTTCTCCCTGCAATTGCGTCAAGTAGTTGTTTTTAATGGATATATTGTCTGGTGACCAATCTTCTTCACCAAACAGAGATTAATGTCTACCTGCTATACAGCTTAGCAAATTGTTCCATCTGTCAGATTATAATAGGAAATCTCACCAAGTCCTTAGAGCCCTTGTCAGTGCTACTGGTGGTAGGTTCTGACTTCTTATGCACAAAATTCAACATCATGAAGAGAATTCAGCACAACTAATGATTGATCATATGAGTAGATGATCATGTACACATAAGGTTGTATTTTGAGCAAGTAATAGCCATCAAACCACTGAATGCAATTGATAATGTTTGTTCTTCTCCACCCTCTGGTAGACATGGACAGTAGGTTGTCTCTGTCAGTATTGTAGGTAGGTTCTTTTGTTCCTTGTTTTTCTTTTAATTTTATTTTGGTTGAGGGGTTAAAAAATAATTAAAGAGTTTGTTTCTATTAGGAAAAGAAACCCTAATAAATTATGGACTTATTCATGATGATGAATTTCTCATGGAAACTGCAAGATTCCTTATCAATGTCTCATAACTTCACTCTTTTTTTTCTGTACTGTGAGTACTATTGCACCAAATCTAGACTGCAGATGTTTCTTTAGAGGACAGATACCTGCTACCACAAAGGTGAGAAAATTGATCAGTTATTGGTTTGATTTGACTTCATTTTCTCTATATCACAATAGAAAAGGTGATCTAATTAGGGCTGTTAAGGATGCAGAGTTCTTTGAATAACTATTTATGATTGGGCATCTACAGACAGATAGAATTCCTTATAATTATAATCATCACTACATACTAGCTGATTAATAGATCAGACCCAGTCTGATGCAATTTTGTTAGAATAGGATATGTTCAAGATTATAAACTGATGGCCTAATGATATGTTTTACCATGTAGAACTTTTATCATAAATTTACATCATAAAGTTATCATTAATATTGTATAAGAGTGCATTTGCTGTGTGATTAGCAATAATATTTTTATTTTATATGACTAACTTCTTTAAATGGTCACTAAAACATCTTTCTTTCAGTGAACTCCTCCAGAGCAAAATAGTCATCTTCCTTCAGAATATATATGACAGCACTAGGTTGAAGACTTGAGCAATTTTCAGGATCACATAATATATAAATTTCATGACAAAATAAATTAATAATAATTTAATTACTAAAACTTGTTTTTTGGGGTATGCACATTTATGAATGTATCTTATGCCTAGTCAGAAGAGTATCCATGATACAGAATTTGGATTGGGCAATACCAACATCAACAAAAGATCATAATGACTGGAGAGAAAAAGGAAGAATTGTCATTTGTATGAGACAAAGAAAAGCATAATTCCTAATAAAATTTGGAGAAATTTTGTGATAGTGCAAACAAACTGCACAGTGGTACCTCATTGGTAGAACATCATTCAAAGCATTAA
Source organism: Musa acuminata AAA Group (assembly GCF_036884655.1). Lineage (NCBI taxonomy): Eukaryota > Viridiplantae > Streptophyta > Magnoliopsida > Zingiberales > Musaceae > Musa > Musa acuminata. Next base: position 46,722,895 of record NC_088346.1, on the reverse strand, counting down.
TGACACAGTATGAGAAATTATTTTACAGTAGGCATGAGACTTCAGATCTACAGAATTTTTTATGCATTTGCTGTCTACAGAATTTTGATAGATTTAATGATAAGCTTGATGAAAAATCTATCAAGTGTATTTTTCTTTGATACAGTAAAGATTAGCCAATCTATCAATTTTTTTTTTGTGGATATATTTGGCTTGGGCTAGGCAAATGCTTTCGAAACCCGGCCTGGCCTGGCCCGGCCCGGCCGGAAATTAATATTTTACACACAATATTTTTCATATTTGTGTGTACATGGATCTAACATCATAGGAAAATGAAAAATTAGTATAGAATGGTGTTGCAGGATAAGAAAGAATGCTTCTCAGACACATGATCTGACAATTCTTTCATAGAATTCTTCTGCATAAGAATAGAATGTATATTTAACTACAACAGCATTGCTTTCCTAATCTTCAGAACAGAGAATATGACATCTTTTACATTTGATATAGGGAAGAAAAGTGTAGAAACCTGTACATAAACTATGCTACAAGGATGTCAATTGAAAGATACCAAGAAGTTTGACATTGACAATTCATACTCCATTAACGCTTGTTCTCCTTTGATGTTACTCTTGACTGATCACAGCATGTGCAAGGGAACAATCAAAACATCATAGGAATAGGATGTGCTCTACTCATAACTGCAATCTATATACCCACAATTCAACCTTCAGATCCATCATGTTCAATGATGCATATTTTCTGCCCTGAAGTGACAGCACTGCATGGTTTCATATGCAGTAGTTTTCAGTAATTATAAAGTTCTGATACAGATTTGAGACTTCACCTTCACATTCACAATGAAATGTCAAACAGTATAAGAAGCACAAATTGTGTCTCTGTGAAGTAACAACACCACTCTGGTTTTATATTCAGAAATGTTATATTATAATACAAATTGAGATCTCAAAAAAGTGAAGGATGGATCCAGTTGCATGAAAGGCATGTGAATCCAGACAGCACCAAAAGGGCAGGGAGACAGAAGTGCATGGCTAGGAAAATGATGGAAAACTGCTATTCTTCTGCTTTAAGTGTATCATGATTTCAACCTACAATCCATACCATCATTAAGTAAGATGAAAAAAAGCAAAAGAAAAGATGGTAAAGTGAATGTTCTTTTACCTTTAAAATCCTTTAGGCACCAATGTTTTTTTTTTTTGTTGTTGATAAATTCTAAAAAAATCTTTAAAAAAAATTTCCACATAGATTCTTTTTTAATTTATTCCCGTAAAATATCCTTTATTTTCTAAAAAATAAAATTACCCCTAACCTTCGTTCTGCTAGACGTTTTTGTCCCATCACCTCTATCATTCATTCGTCACTATCATCGTATCCCCATTTGTATACTGTAAGACCCCACGATCTTCGTCTCATCGCCATCATCCTTATCGTCGTCCTAAAATAATCTTAATATATTTAGAATTATAATAAGTCTTTAAAGGTATTTTAGTAAATTAATAACTTATAGTTACCAAAAATTAATTGTGATGATATATATAAGCTTTCAGATTATGAAGGTATATATATATATATATATATATATATATATATATATATATATGCCCACAGACAAGTACATGATATTACTATTCACCTTATTTGTTGACATTATGATTCAGCTTATGGCTTTCCTTGGAAGCAAGGCTAATGATCAACAGAAGAGACAATTTACTACCACCCACCAACCAAAAAGCAAATCATTCAGGTGATCTATCAAAGTCATGATCAAATAAATTATACGGTTAGTGCTCCATATTTAAGGACAAAATGTAAAAAATAATCAGTAAGTTGCAAGTGTTGCTTCACTTTTGCTTTATTAAACTTGAGTAAAAGTTATTACTTGTGTTGTCTTTTACATTTTGTTATTCTTTTATGCAACCAAAAAGCTTGATTAACTTTTTATTTAGGTGAGGATAGTGCTCCTCCTGAGTGAAAAGAAAAAAAATTAATCTATTTGCTAAGATGAATGATTGATTAAAAATCCTTTATTTTAACTAATTTTTTACTTTAGTCAAATCTCATGAAAACCTAATTTATGGCACTTGGAAAAAGTGTGCATAAGTGTAACCAAATATAGTAGATTTAATAAAATATAGTTTTAAGAGTCATGAACATTTAATACATATTATTATCTCAGTGTATAGTAGATCTAGAAATTGAAACATAAAAAATAAATGACTTCAAATTTGTTCGCCTATTCAGTATACTAAATCCGATTCGACTTAGTAAATTTTTTAAATAATCTTCCCTTAAGCTTCAAGGATATTTATCGATATGATTTCCGACTTCACCTAAGGTAATTTTATCCAAGATGATGAGATCATAAAAAATTAATGGTATGGATGCTCTTGACCAAATCTATTCGACGCTCGAATTGGTAAGGGACGTAAATACTTACTCTAGAGATAAAAATGTTTTTTTTTACGATTAAGTAAAATCTATTGTTTTCTACTTGTTAAGGGAGTATTAGCTAATAAAATTTGGTGCTGAAATGATTTGATTAGCAATATAATGTTTATATATCAAGATGATATAAAATAATCGTGGTTGGATGAGATGAATCAACGAAGAATACTAATGTCATGAGACAAACAAGAAGGTCAAAGAAAAGAGATTTGGTTTCTCTCGATTGAATCATAGATGTAATACCGAAGACATTGTGACCTGTTGTCGTCGCACATAGTAAGCTAAAATTCATAGGGTTGGACAAATGCCAAAGTAGCCTCTGAGGACTTTTCCCCCACACCGCTGTGGTCATTTCGTTCAACAACATGATCTAAAGTACAAACGAAGCATACCACCGTGACCAACACCCAAAAGCTAGTGGAGAACGACCGCACATCTCACTCCGTTGGCACAACGCAACCCTCGTCGAAGTCGTCAATGCAAACAAGCCTACTGTACCGAAACACAATTGGAAGGTGGCCTAAACCCACCTCAAAGACTTGGACTCCGAGTGATGGCCTTTCAACATCAGCTGCCGTCGTCTTCTTTGGTCAATCAGTCGCACTTTGCTTGTTCCTATCCATTGTCTCTCTCTCTCTCTCTCTCGATCTTGTAATGAGATTTCCCATGTCATGAATGCTGTGTGAAGAGCTCATTCGCTCACCGACACTGCGCCATGGATAAATAACCATATCAATTCGCAGGTTGGCGAGCCGGAAATATCTTTACGAGTAATATGGCTATTCTTATCGTCTACTTATGAGCTCGAAGCTTCTGTCCCGAGGAGTGTGAACATGGCCATGATGTTCTCATGTTTGGAGCATGTGGAGAAAGCCAAACAGTGGGACATCCTGAGGCTTTAAGCATAAATGCTGACGAGCCTCCACATGTGCCATGGCATTTTGTAGTACCAAATAGAAGATTAATGGTTTTATTATGAGCAATAGAGAAATTGAGTATGATCTTTTATCCTTAGAGATGTCTTTTTGGATTCATCCTTTATCAGTTCTCAAGTCTTAGGACCGATATCTTAAGACTTTATACTGATAAACATGTTTAGTCTTATATCGACTGAATGAGATATATTCTACTGATTGTTTGCAGTGATTAGCATGTCGTCCTCGAAGCTCTCGATAGAGCATCGCCAGCTAACAGCTTCCATTGAGAAAGGCCTGCCTTTTTTGCTGTCAACCAAAAGAAAATAATGGAGTTAGCCATCGGAATCTCCAGCTTCCATTTCTTGGATCATATTCTTAGATCTTGTTTACCTGCACAGCATCTTTGTAGCCCCCTCCCCTAAACATCAGCAACCAAAGAGTAACACAATGAAGCTGAAGCTCTTAGAGAACAAGTATTTTATATCTTGCCTTTATTATATACACCCCCATCTTCTTTCCTTTCGAAACATATGAGATCCAAAATTTCATTGCATCTTTACTGTGGCTTCCTCTTGCTCCTTACGTACTCTACAGTTGGTAAAAGAGCCTTTAGAGTGAAAGAACAGGAAGAATAGAGTCAAAGTGAGGTGGAAGAGGCCGGTCATGGCGGATTTGGATTGGATCAGGAGTCGTTGATGGCGAAGGAGGCGCGGAGGAGGAGGTCATATGGCGCCCAGAGGGCGTCTAGCGGGCACGGCCGTCCTGCGTCCATGCGCGCCCATGGCTTCCCCTTTCCGCTCCAATGCAGCAGGCTCACCGGCCCCGGATGGAGGTTGCGGCACAGACCGCGGTAGTTGTCGCCGCCAAGGCCGTGCTGGTTCCACCGGTGCTCCACCGCTGCGATCCGACCGGCGAAGACCAGCAGGAACGGCGGGAGCGAGCCCAGCTCGTAGATCCGCATCCGCTTCTGGAGCTCCATCCATTCCTCGATCTTCTCCGTGTAGCCGCCGTCCCGCCACCGGCCTAGCTCCATTACCATGACGCCGGTGTTGAAGTAGCAGGCGCGCCGGCCCTCGAAGGCCACGGAGAGCGCCGGATTGGCCCAGAAGGTGGGGGTGAAATAGGAGGTGAAGTTGGCGTTGCAGTACTCCGGGGCGGCGAGGGCCAGGCCGTCGGGGATCGGGGTGGAGGCTAAGCCGGCGATGTCGTCGACGAGAACGAGGTCGGAGTCGAGGTAGACGACCCGGCGGGCGCACTCCGGGAGGAGGCGAGCGAGGTAGGAGCGCGCATAGTTGAGGGGCCGGTCGAGCGCCGCTCGGATGGAGGTGGAGATGAGCCCTGCAACGCGCTGCTCGTCGGCGAAGGGGTAGATCTGGAAGGCGAGGGAGGGGAAGGCGTCGGCGATGGTGGCGTCGAGGTAGCCTGCGGCAGAGGAGGCCACGAAGTGAAAGAAGACCGACTGTGGGCAGGCGGTGTGCTGGAGGACGGAGAGGATTGCGGCCATGGACCCGCGGAGGTAGGCCACGTCGAGGGTCATGGCGACGTGAACCAGCGTGTTGGGAGAGCAGGCAGCGCCGGGCCCGGTCGGCAGGGGCGGCGGGCACGACGGGGAGTTGTAGAACTGCGGTGCCTCGCGGAACCTCGGCATGCTCGAGGCGGCGCCATCCCTCCCTTTAGCTGCCGCTGCGGCAGCGGAGGAAGGCGACGATAAGATAGCGAGCAGGAGAAGAAGGCTCGAAACGAGCGGTAATGGAGGCATTTGGAGATCGTATGGAAGGGGTTGGCGCACTCAACCCGTCGAGCGGAGCAGAGGCGACGTTTATAGAGAGGGAGAGCGAGCTGAGGGGAAGTCAAACGGCCGGTAAAACTCAACGCTATTACTCACGCTTCGTGGGGAGGGGGGATCGCGATGGAACCGACGGTTCTGATTAATCGATAAAATACTCGATTTCGCCCACTAATACTCTTTTTCTATTCTGTAATATGCCAAAGAGCGAATGCGCGTGGGGCCCGTCCTTTCCCCCAATGGCGAGGTAGGTAGCTTTCACCGCGTGAAGAAAGCCTGATTCCCTCCCTTACATATCGAGTACGATAACCCTTTCTAATGTGCCGGACCAACAACGCGAAATGGGACCGGCAGGTTGACGGAGGCATGAAATGACCGTCTTGCCCTCCTACTACGCGTTTGGGTGTGTGTACTGCGTCGTACGCGGTGGGAGGGCACGGCGGTCAAATAGGACCCGAACGAGAACATGCCACGTGATGGAATGACTTCCATGATGATGAAGAGCGATACAACTACACCGTCCATTTTCTTCCTTCAATTCCTCCTCAGATATATATATATATTAATTGGAAGCAGTCACTTTCCATCTCTCTCTCTCTCAGCGACTACCAAGAAGAAGGTTGCTGCATCTCCATCATCAAATGAAGCCAGAAAGATCCACCTTTGCTTGTAATTAATCTTTTCGGTGTAGGCTTGTATGTAATGTCTAACACAAATTTTAAGCTAAGACTTGCATGTCGTGCAGTTGGGAGATCATCTTCGCAAATGTGACATAGTTCTTTGCCTTTGGGGTGCTTCTGTTCATGTGTCAGAAACATGTTAGGTGTGGATGAGTTGCTTTGCTTGGGAGAAACCTCAGCCAATATTCTCTCTCTCTCTCTCTCTAATGCTGGCATCCTTGAGGTTGTCTGCATGGAGTTCACTACAATGAGGTTTTTGGCTGTTAATTACCTGAGTGAATGCATGCAGACTAACTTGAGAACTTCTTACGTCTTCAGTACAATGTTATCCATCCTCCTCTAACATTACCGAGGAGATCAGCATCGAATACTCGCTTGCCTTCCTGCAGTAAGACTCCATCTTCTTCTCACCATCTTAAATTCTTGTCCAGAGGATGCAGGGTTTTCGTGTGACTCGACTGCATCTGTGTCTCCTCCGTAACTTGTTATCTTTCTCATCCCCATAACTTCATGTCTAGTTTAGTTCAAGGAGAAAGAACACCTAACTAGAAAAGCATGGCGTATTCCATAGGGTGACCCTTAAATTGTGAAGGCTTGATCCTATTAAAGTCATTATTATTATTATTATTATTATTATTATTATGAATTTATATTGTGCATATGTTTTATGCGTGATTGTATCCATTTTGATGGCTCTGTTATAGCGACTGTAGACATCCCTTGTGATCCAACACCGGCTATAATAAAGGCAACAGTGCCCTGTCTCTTAGATTTTGAAGAGGTCATTTTCGAGAGGTTGCAGGCATTGAATGGATACCGGACATCCATGGTTTATCATAGACTTTTTATTATTATTATTATTTAGGAAACACTTTATCATGTGGTGATCAATTTAATCCTAACTCCAAACCAAACACTATCTTATGAAGTATTGTCTTGTTTGTGATGGTTCGACCTTTTAGGAACAATGAACTTATAGGGTTTCTATGATACAAGATTTGAGAAGAATCGATGTGTAACATTACTTTCATGAAATTATATAGGTATTATTTATATTAATAGTTGTCGGTGGGTGTTTTGAATGCTCTAATGGATGATAGCGGATGAATACCAATTCGTACGGCATTGGGACCTGTACTTATGCTTCAAGTACATGAGAAGGAGCGTGAGATCTAACCAGTTTCATGTGGATCACGTGGCACAAAGCCAGTGGTCGCCGACGCCGGCGCGAGTCGAGTCAAAACCAGGCGTATGGAAATATAAAGCTCCAACTCACGGCACATGGTGGCCGCGCGGGTGATCTGCTACGCGAGCCGAATCAACGGGCACCGTACCGCGCGAGGCACTGGCCTTCCACTTCGGGCCCTCCCGAGACGCCAGCACTGTATTCGCGCGTTCCGTATCACCTACCGTATACCCGACCCACGGAAATTATCAATTATAGTTAATTTTTTTAATATTTTTCGGTTATTATATTTTAAAAAATTATATTAACATTCCTATAATTCTGAAAGTTAAACCTGTCGATTCGTACTATCGATTTTACTAATAAAAATAAAAAATAAATTTTAATATTTTAATTGATGATAATAAATAGCATCGATAGTGTTAAATGACAATCCCGACCATGCGTGGCTATTGTGAACGAAAGGAATAGTGACGAGAGGTGAGAAATGCTTTGTGTCCAATATTAACTTTAAAATAATTAATGAACAATTCTTTTATCATTATATATCTGTGTCGACATTGATGTAGATGCCTACTAACTAAAGAAACATAAATATAGATATTGAACAATTCTCATATCTTGTCGTCGAGAAGAAGTGTCATCATTTATCATCATCAATTAAAATATTAAAATTATTATTTTATTTTTATATTTTTATCAATAAATTTAATAAGATAAATATATTTAAATATTTCACGTTTATAAAGAATGTTAATATTTTTTTTTAAATATAAAATTTTAAGATATTAAATGTAATTAATACATAATGTAATATACAATTAACCCGCATGAAAAATACCGGATAAGTATTGCTGACGCTAAGGGCGTGTCCGTACGTGAACCAAAGGTCAGCGCCGCCGTGTGAAACTTTGACTAACGCGGGCACATCACTGCATCAGGACCGACAACAAAAATAAATATTTTGACCGCAATAAAAATAAAAGAGAACTCCTTTAAACTCGCATCCTAAAAAAAAATCATTACCCAGCTTAGGAGACATTAATAATACGAAACCATAAAAAGCCATCACAATTTTAGCAGAAAATGACAGAGCTTGGGACAGACAAAGAACAACAAAGTCAACTCCAGAAATGAATTTAAATATCTCAGAATCAGCTCAGATATAATTTTCTAATGTCCAATCTGTAGCCCAGAATTCATTAGAGGTGATGAGGTATTAATAAGCTGATAAAAGAAGTGAAAAGGTTCGTAGGTAAGCCAATCACATTAGAGTTCCTGCTACAATGCTCGATGTAAGCAGGAGAAAACAAGTAGCTTTCGTTCACTAGGAAATTTCTGCTGTCTTTCCACGTTACGAAGACTCCAATGTGTGAAACCTTTGTGGATCCAAGGAATAATGTACAGCCGTCAAAGCGGAAATTGACTCTTAATACTTTTTTATCAACAGAGTACGCAGAAAGGACTGGAGATGGGTCTTTTCTTCAAGCAGCAGACCCTCGGAAGACCAATAGAAGAACAAGACAGGTTGGCCAACTCTCTGCTCATATCCGGGATGTGGGTCTCCAGAGAGGTACATCGATGCCTCTTGCTAGGGATTTGGCTTGTAGGTCTTGATGGGCAGTCACCGAACACAGTTCAGCACTACTTTAATGAACATCTCTGAAGTGTGTCACAGACAGAGAGAGGGGGTTAAATAAGTAAGAACAAGAAGAAAAAAAACCACAAAATTGCAAACTTACAGCTACTGGTGTTCATGAGTTCAATTTTCTCTCTATGGTGCAGTAAATCTATGGCACATCTTGCATGGATCTGGTGGACCACTAGTACAGGAGAGGATCAATGATCATGTGGTGATATTAATGCTGCTGACATATATTTTCTTTACTTATTTATGGCAGAGGGAAGTGCAGAAGTACTGCAACATACGTTTTCTGCAGTTATTATGGCAGAATGCAGTAAATGGCTCCAATTGTTTGAATCTCTACCTCTTGAGTTCAAACTTGGCAACTGCACATGGAGACACACGACATGGTGAGCTATAGAAAAACCTGATGAGGGTGTGAAGGAAACACCCAGGAAACTATTGATTTCTCCTCACATACCTTTTTAGGTGTCAGAAACCAGGGGTAAGTAGTAGAGGTCATCATCCACATAACAAGAGGCCCCACCTGGATGTCACACCGGGTTGCATTCATGCCTCCTGCAGAGGGAGTAACTGGAAGACATGAGACAATACAGTGAGGAAATTTACCAGAACTTTAGGGTTTGCTGAAAAGCAGAAGTCACTAGAGGGCCACCAGTCAGGACTTTCACAGTTTGTAAGAGAAATGAAAGACATTACTGCATATATCAACCATACAAAGACAAATATAATTGACAATTATAAACAAGGTTTATAATTAGGCAATCAATTTGAAAAGGAAAAGGAATAAAAAAAAGGATGGTTTGAAACAGTGAATCCTATTCTATGAGTCATGAAACATGTTAAACCATTTAAAAGTACGTGGCATAACAATTTTGTCATAACAATAGAATAAACTGCAAGATATGAAGTGTGAAAAGCAAGTTAGATGGTAAGAGTATGTGCTGACCTAATTAAAGAATAAATTTTTTAGAACTAGAGTAGATGGTAAATGATGACATATTATGATTTCTACAACAGCTGCAGGTATGGATGCAGAGATAATTAAAGAAAAGTAAAATTCAACCACAGCAATTTGTGCTCTTGTCACTAAGGCATATTATGATCATTCAAATTAAAATGATAAAATGGTTTCACTTAATTTATCAAAAGTTCTTACTCTATGCTTTTGGATACTATTCCAACAAAATTTCTTTTCCTCTATGATAAATAGATTGCAGATGCAAGTCAATTATTTATTATTTATCAAAATTATTAACTAATGGTTTTAATATTACAAGGTTCATGGTCAAGCATTGGCCTATACAAGCATGCCACATCATCTCTCTCTCTCTCACTCAGCACATAGCTCAGGATACTTGAACATTGTTTTTATGTTTCTTAATTAACATTTTATATAATCATTTTCTAATGATTTTGAAGACAAATTTAAGTGTTTTATTTGCACTTGATGTGATCATTTGCCAATGATTTTAGTTCGAAGGATAGTAGGGTACCACAACACAATAATAACAACAACAAAATCGTAAGTCTCAACCATTTAAAATCGACTACATGAATCATTTATAGTCAAATAAAAAATTATTTGTTTTGTTAAGTTTAGAATAATTAAATCTTTATTTATAATTTTTATTAAGATCTTTTCAAGTCTTCTTCTATCTCTCTTGATATCACAAATATTAATTATATCAATTCTTCACATTCGAAAGTCTCATAAGCACATGCTTATACCATCTTAAACGATTCCCTTATCCTATCTCATCTAAGCAATGCCTAATTGCTTACGAATAAAAGTATTTTTTTTCCTATCTTTCCTAATAACTCTATACATTCATATTAACATTATTGGTAATACAAACTTTTTATATATATTGTATATTAATTGGCCAACACTCAGATCCATAAAATGTTATTGGTCTCACAACAGTCTTATAAAATCTTATATTTAATAACAAAAATATTCGATGATCACACAAGACTCTTAATACCCCTGGCCATTTTAATAATCTTAGTTTTACTCTATGAATAATATTTTTTATCAATTTCTCTATTTTGTTGAACAATTGATCTAAGATTTTTACTTAAAGAGACTTCTTGTCTATCCAGATTAACTACATTCTCCTATTTATTTCTAAAATAATTAAAATTATATTTTATATATTCAATTTATAGAACATACTTTGAATGGTTGAGCTATAGATTGTCTCATTAATATAAGCCAACTTATATGCTCTCAGCTCATCTCCTTTAATCACTATACCTATTTGGATGGATTTGTTATATTTCCTTATTTGTTGCTTGCATTGATTAGTGAGACTTGTATAGTTTTATATTTTCATTTTAGTAAATTCCACTAATTTTGTTTCGCATTTTTCCAACCAAATTAACCACCAAAAGAAGAACAAGAAAATCAAGAATGAACTATAGTGGGATATGGACATCATAAATGTGGATTCATCTTAATTAAGCATAAATGACACCCAGCAGTCCAAGTAATATTTGCTCAAAAGCATACTAGCAGCCACTAACCTTAGACACAAATCCAGACCAACATAAAGATGGCTTAGAACTGAAGTCTAGTCTCACAATTACCTATTCTGGTGTAATCTTAAGCTAGTAGATACAACATGACATTCTAAATCCACTGCTATACTAGTAATTAAAGGACAATCCAGAACAAGTTCATGTGTTCCCAGAAAAATTGGAATTAAAATCCAGTTTACAGAGATCTAAATAATGTGATCCTGGTTTAAAGGTGACAGGTACATGAAGCTCATATGCATGAATGAGAAGTACCATGCCATGGTCACAAAGATAAGGCTTATATCAGTAAATGATCAAGTTACATGAGGCTAATTTAATTGTTAGAAGAGAACACCATCAAGCTGCAGAGAAGGAAGCTATCAGTAGCTCCATGCAATATGATACAAACAATCAAGGACTTCAATGAAGTTAAACTGGAAGCCACATGATCTCAAGACAATACAGATAAGCATCAAAGAAGGAAAAAATCTAACAAAAATGAGCAACTGAATGGTTTGTGATTTGTGAACGTCACAGTACAGTATGAGAGACTGAAAAGACGACCCACGCAAGAAATATGAAACATTCATAGGACTGTCATCAGCAATGTTAAAAGCATAAGAAAATATTACTGAACAATATAAAAACACGTGCCATTTAAATTGAAACGAGGAAAATGATTTCTTGGAATACATGGATAAATCAACTCTGTTCACCCGATAACTTGAACCAATTTATTACATGTCACACCAGAATTGGTCTACGACAACTGAAGGGCAAAAGGGATAAATTATAAGAACCTTCTTCATTTGCATTTTAGGTTCAGACAGCAAATGAACATGACCTTATACTTCATCATTACATTTGAGAGACAAAATGTACTCCATGAACCAAAAGAAACCATTTTGTCTTCACATACCCCATATAATCAATCTAAATCTCTATGGATACTTCCTCATCTTTCTTTTAAAATTGTAAGCCAAATTTAATGAACACTGCAGCATAGACCAATATCCTCACTATAAAAAAAATTTGATGAGTTTGTACATTGACACAAGTCCACAGTTGATAATGATAGACTCAACAAAGATAATAGGGGAAAAGATTAGAACAATGAGATCATTGTGATTCTATTGAAGAATTTGATAGCTGAAAAAGCAAAGAAAAAATAAAGAGAAAGCTTGAATCAGCAAAAAGGAATCTCCAAGCAATGATAGAGTTTGAACTCTTTGGTTTTATGTAAATATTTTTCTACAAATCCACAGAACTAACACATATTTTCTTGGTGAAAATAAATTCTCAGAAAAGAATCTCCACATACTTTCTAATTCAAATTGCATTTCATCTATGCAAAGGCTTGTTTCACTGTAAGCAATTACTGGAGTCCACAAAACACTGATGTGGTCAATAATATGGCATAGCACAGTACTCCTCATTTAGCCATGATTCTCAACAGTGATGAGTACAACAAATTCTACAATCAAAGTACGTGTAAAACCTCAAATCCTCAATGAAATTTAAGTTTCATGAATAATTCCCATTAGCTTAACATCAAAATATCCAACATAAAAAATGGTAAACAAAGAAACAATAAGCATCAATTGTTTAGCATCTGAGATATAGAAATGGATAATCCAAATAAATATGATAAAATTAGAATGTAAAAACATGGAAGTTGATCACATATGTTTTTCAGTAAAATGTAGGGTATACAATTTCGAATAATACCACTCAGTACGGGTGGTACATACCTGTCCGATAGGTTACCGGTATGCAGACCGCCCGTTATCGGGCGGAACGCTTAAAAGCGCCCTGTATTAGACGATACGGGGTTATATCGGGTGGTAACAGTCAAAATTTCAATCGTTACCACCCGACACAGCTTGGTAATGGTCGAAATCGACCGTTACAACTTGGTAACAGTGCTCCAACGGTCAAATTGACTGTTGGAGCCCCTTCTCATATGTTTTTAAACCCTTCTTCTTCCATATTTCACTCCATTTCATTCTCATACTCTCTTAAACTATCTCAAACTCTTTTTTTCTCACATTTGTGCTCTCATAAACTCTACAAAACAACAATTTGTGAATTGAATCGAAGCTAATTTGGGAAGATTAAGAGGAAGAACTTTCTAATCAAAAGGTATATATTCTCTTTCTTTAATTAGAGAGTAATTAAGATCTTTAATGTTATGATTAGTGCGTTTAATATTGATCAATTCAAAATTAGATACTTAATAGGTCAAATATTTATATTTCTTACATACTAAATATTGAAAGATATTTATGATAGTAAAATACGAACCTTGCACAAGACTATTCCTCAAAGCCCGAAAAAGGTTTGTGATACTATTCTTACCTAATTTACATTGATTTTGCTAAACTTATACTATTACTATATTTATTTCTAACTTAAAACCCCTATCCTAACTTTTTTTTTTCAGGTATTTTCGGAGTATTTTACACCTAAATTAGGTGTACCGCTCGGTGTGCTCTGATGTACCACTCGGTATACGGTACCGTACCATACCGAGCCAAGCTCGAAACACCGGTACGGTACGATATTTCAATCCTTGATAAAATGTACGCATAAAAATGACACAGGTTGTTGGTTGTTCCCTTCCCAAAAATCACAGAAGACATTGAAAAGAATCTGACATAACCAGCTGTAATCTTCTATCTCGAATAATAAACCAGATACATATTTGCAGGTCCATTTAAGCTGGTTGGTGTCCGAGAAATTGCCCAACAATCTCCAGCCTCGAGAAATCTATTAGTACTCAGATCTTTGAATAAGTAATCGCTATATATAAACTTGCAACATGAATAGCAAATATAAAGGTCAAAGACAAAAGTGTAGTAGCAACAAAGTCAAGTTTCAAGAATTGAAGTGTCACTGTACTCCACCTCTTATTGATTGTTATGTAACAGTTCATGACTGAAATTCGAATACAAGATTAGACCAATTGTTTCAAACTATATTCTATCAGGAAGGATTGTATCACTTCACACTATTCTCATAGTAAAAAGTTAAGAAAGAAGTAACAAAGTGCTAAATCTTTTCCACTTGAGTTCTTGAAAATAAAGATTAGCTTTTAACCTGCCATTACAATAAATTCATGCTTTTTGGCAAAACATTTGTTGCATCTCCAAGGAACCAATCCGTAAAAGTAGCCTCTCGACCACACAAACCTCTGGTGAAACATGATAATTTTCTCGAATCCTCATTAGGTATCTTCATTGTGGTCCAAAATCATTATTTTTTTTTTTCTGATAGAGCACCCATGATTCGTGTCCCTTGATCATGACAAGGTTTGTAGCATTGGGATAGGAATTGATGTTAGTGCTAGGATAGGTCCAGGGATTTGAACCAGGATTGGGTTAATATCAACCTAGGATTTAGAATCAAAATCAACTTAATCAGCTAGATTTGTTCGATCTTAAAATCATAGAATTGAACTAAAAAAGATAGGTTTAAACTAAAAAAAGAACAACACAAAAAGAAAAAAAATAAAAATCATGTGTAGCAAGATATGCTAAAATGTAATTCTTTAATGTACAAATATCGTTCTTGGATTTGTGAATAGGTAGGAACATTATTTTGAAAAAAACAACAAAAATCCTCTTAATCTTCCGAATGCACTACTATGGCTTTGTTTTTTGCATTGAGTTATTCATCATAGCAGTTGGTCTACATATTCCCTCACTACTCAAAGGAAAATCAATCACTTGATCTTACCATCAAAAACCTATGTAATTCACTAAAACTCTCATCTCTTTCATACTCAAGTCTCACTCTTTTTTCACATTTAAACTCATGATAAATCATTAGGAACTCTCCTCAGTCATTGAAATGCAGGAAGCTGCTACCAACAGAATGAGTCTAGTGAGCTGCAACAAGCACATATTTATTCGCTCCTCTTTCCCTCAGTATCATTGCCATTAGCCTCACCTGATCCTCCTAATCTCGTACAACCCCTTAATTCCTACAAACACCTACCTCAAGTGACTACCAATTTAACTTTACCAAGGAAGATCATGGCCACAATTCTCATGAATCCCTCAATATTCCATTTCTAAGCACATTCACTTTAGATATCTCCATTCATCTAAATAAGCTTTTGAAACACGAAAAAAAAAAACCAAAGAGAAAAAGAATGCGCCATCATTCAGTTGAGGCTTTGAACCATCTCTTTGAATGAAGCATGTAACACAACATATATCAAGATAACTTAATAAAGAACTCTAGTCCAATGTTTTAAACATATGCCACTTTACTATTATATGCTCTCATTATAATTTTTGTGACAAAAAACTCTTTTAAGCTTTTTGAAGAAAATACCCTCCAAATCCTGAATTGGGTAATTGTCACACATCCCTTGACTCAGTAAGACACGAACTGAGCACAACTAAGTGCAGACAAAATTCTCTGCATCCAAACTCCAAAGAATACATCTCCACATCTCACCAGTTATGTTTGCATCTCAATGAAAATCCCCACTGATTTGTGTGCTGTTTTCCAAACTTCATTGATTCCTTAGCATATAAGACAACTACAAGCTGTTCTTCTCTTCAGGAATTATAAACAAGTCCATTCAAAACAAATGAACAAAACATCAAAAAGATATTTGACAAGCATCTTTCTGATATATTTAATTTCACTTAATTAAACAAAATTCTTAGTTCAATCTTAACCTCCCTGCTCATGAACTCAAAACTTCAAAAAGAAGTAATAAACATGCCAACTAGATGTTAAAGCAAATTTTAGATGACAAGTATACATAAATGAACATGCCAGCCATATGCCAAGATTCAATCTGTTCTTTATACAAACCAAGCAAACACCAAACAAGTATGTGGTATTAGCTACATGCCAAGAGCTCTCTGCATAAATCCAGGCGCATACATGGAATGGTGAGTATGATGGTATGTATGGCAGTACATATCATGTTACTGTTGGCTAGAATTAGCATGACAAGCAGCATTTAGTAAAAAAAAGACTGAAACATGGTTTCAGATATAGAAGATTAGGTGGACAAAAAATGTAGTACAGATATGTTGACCACACATATGGTCGATAGGACAAGGTTAAAAACAAGGTAACAAATATGAAGTCGTATCAATCAGTATTTCTTAGTCTATCCTTAATCCTCATAGTCGTATGTGGCACATCGACCATACCAAAGCAATACCATTGCATAAATATACTTTTAATATTATTGTCCCAATGGTATGCATACCATGGTTCACCATACAATCAATCCGACTCAATTTACAGTATGTTAGGTGCATAACAATATTTAATTTTTTTGAGTAAAAGTATAGCAGTACCTCCAAAGCATATGAATTGGATTCAATAGTCAATACTATCCACAAATCCACGTATACTTGTCAAATAAGTTATGGCTAAAGCATATTTACACATTTTTCTTGTGCATTTTACTTTCCACAAGTAAAGAAACATAGAATTTTGTGGATACAAAGTAGCATCCAAATATCAGAACCACACAAACGTGTTTGTTAAAAAAAGGATAAGGTCAAAAAATAAGAAAGCTTCGAGAATGAACTTAATATGTCAAAATATCACTAAAAAGACAATAGCACTCTGCTTGAGAACATATGCCAACAGTATACAATGATTTACCATCATAACAAAGCATGAGCATCATGTACGTACAAGCAACCATCTTTTTTATGTAATTCACAAACACAGGAATACCGGTTCAATGCATAAAGCATTAAAAGATCACACTTAATATTACAAACAGATAAAAATAAAGTAAAAGTTTTCACAATTGCTCCTTGTTTCACCTATCTACTCATGAAACTTTTGAATGATTCCAAACACCATAAGTACCACCAGAAAGTTATCAACCTTCATAAATGCCCTTTCAATTGATAGTCATATAGAATTTGTTAGATTTCAGAAGCTATACAAATTTTGATCTGAACCCTTTTTAGAAAATACACTTCACCCCTTGGATTGCCTAGCTCATCAGGGTAGCAATATAATGGAAAAGATAAAATCAAATTATTACAGATTGTAGTTTGTCATTGGAGCAATGTGGATATAGTCTGTCTATAACTCACCATCATGGCCTCAAGCAAGTCCATAAGCATAAAGGGTGAAATAGGAATAACATATAAGGGAAAGGTGATAATTCTGTAATTTAACCCAAACTTGGCTTTAATCCAACCACAATTTAATACCAATTAAACTGACATCTATGAGTCAATAATAACATGGGCACATGCCAAAGAATCTAAGATTTGCAGAACCATTTATGATATTATATTGCTAATTATCAGAGCAAGGAACAGGAACAAAAGCAAGTTCCACATGACATCAACCTGTCGTCCACGGTTTGCATGTCGCCAGAACCCATAAGCATGACCGAAACCATAAGCATGAGGTCCATGACCATGGTGGAACCAATAAGAATGCTGGCCATGACCATGGTGGAAACCATGAGCAGGCAGACTATGAAATACATTGGCATGGCTGCCATGGTCAACATCATTGGCAGTTGCATCCTGAAACATGAAGTTTCTCTGATTTATGCCGGCCATTTGATTCCTAGCGGCAGCAGAATGATTTGCAGGTGCATTTGGGAATGTGAAGTTCCCAAGCCTCGTTCCAGCCAAGTGATTTGAGGCCATGACCCATGGCTCATGATGATGGATATGGTTCATGTTACGATGATAGATATAGTTCAAATCGGGTTGCGGTTGCAAGGCTGTCGCCGGCGTCCAACCAGCCGTGTGATGGATATGATTCATGTCATGGTGATATATATGGTTTGCATCGGATGGCAGTTGTGGGGCTGTTGCCAACCTCCGACCAGCGGCTGGACGGCTGGGAATGTCCACACGAGTGGTCGACCTGGACTGAGGGTGCGTGGAGCTATTTCCTCCACAGTAGAGAGGGACGATCTCCTCCTCCCCAACAGTGGCCTTGCAGACAGGGCATTCAGAAGAGCGGGAATGATCATGGAGCCATTCGTAAAGGCAAGGCCAGCAGAAGAGGTGACCGCATAGGGTGACAACGGGCTCCTGCGCCAGATCTAAGCATATGTTGCATTGGAAATTTCCGGCCTCCCTGTTGCTACTACTTCCACCAACCAAGCAGCTTTGGGAATCTCCATTATACGACTCGCCAGATCCACTGCCCATCTAAAATCAGCACAAGAATCAAAATTACATCTTCACGACGCGACATTACCAACAAGAACCGAATGTCCTAAACTCCAAGAAAGAATTCAACGAAGAAAGGACCAATCTTGAGACTGAAATATCAAACCCTAAGTCAGACGAGCACCAAAAATTGAGGCCAAAGCTCAGACTTTTCCTTCACGAGCATAGAACCAAATAGGCCACAACTCACATGCCAAGCACCAGTCAATCGATCGACCAGGAAAAGGCCATGACTTGCAGATCGAGTTACAAGCAACGAAAGAGAACTTCTCCAGAAACCAAGAACAACACATCACAATCAACAAAACAGAAGTAGCAGAGGCAAATGCACAAAGATCCTACGAGGGGAAGGGAGAAGAGAAGAACGAATTCCGTAGCGAGGGAGAAGACTTCCTGCCGCTTTTGGATTCTTCTACCCACTCCATCATCATTTGGTCGGAGTTCATCGTGTGCATTATAAGCGACACTTGAGAGACATTACAAAGCCAGTGGACAGTGACAACAGTTGGGGGGGGTAAATTTGCATATATGTTCCTCCAAAGTAAGTAATTTGCATATATGCGCTCGCAATTAATCTCTTGGAATTAATTATATTTGACATAACTCTATTTTTCTATTTTTTATTTTTTTTTCTAATTCTCATTTATAATTATGATTAAGTGTATTAAATTATTCATTTTGTCTCAAAGAAAATATAAAAGAGAAAAAGTTGAATGAGGTGCGAGAAGAGGAAAATAGAAGAATAGAAATGATGTGAATGGAATGTTTATTTGGATTATTGAATATGTTACTTATAATTATGGATTATGTTTTCAATTAAGAGGTGATATTCCTTTTTAACTAATATATTTTAATCGTAGAGAGTTAAATATAACTTATTAGAAAATTTGAGTTGTGAATTAGAGATATGGATAAGAGAAGATGGAATCAGAACATTACAAATATAAAAGCCATAAAATAAAATTTTCTTTAATGGGTTATGGAATTATGTAGTCCCCAATTAATGATTGATGCATTATATTGAGAGTGGTCGAAATAGCATATTCTTGTTCGTCGAAGAAAATAAAAAGCTATAATCTTATTTTATTTCTCCAAAGGTCTTAGGGAAAATAAATTTTTTTGTTAAGTTGATTATTTTTTTGATTATGAGGAAAGGCAAAAAAATATAATGAAAGAAATATGTTTTTGTTATGATTATGAATATGATATATTGTTATTAAGTGAAAAATTTTAATGATAAAAATATAAAATCAAATAATAATAGATCTAAAGATTATTGTGCTTACTTTTCAATATTATTTAGAAATCATTTTCGATCATAATGAGATTCGAAATTTATAGTAATATCGATCGGTACTCTTTTTTTTCTTCTTTTCCTATCATAGAGGATATAAGTAATTAAAAAAATTTCTCCCATCAAACTTATTTCGTAAGTAATCCTATCATAATGTTTTGCTCGATGACCATAATCAGAATCCAATCATATCCATAATATATCTTATCTAATTAAATAGGATCAAATAATTTAATAGTCTAAATAGCATATTTCGAAGAAAATGGAAACAAAGAGAAAATAAGAAAGCTAAGATCTTGTTTTATATCTCTAAAGGTTTTAGCGGAAAGAAAAAAATTTGTTATATTGATAATTTTTTTTCACTATGAGGAAAGGTAAAAAATAAATAAAATAAATATATTTTTGTTATGATTATGAATATATATATATATATATATATATATATATATGCTTTTTATTGGTAACTTACGCTATATATTTATTTGAAAATTCTCTAAATTTTTATTTTTTTTATTAAAGCTCTTTTTATTTATTCTTATAATATTTTAAAAAAATGATTAAATTACCCCTACATCGGTTAGTTGCCCATCGCATTCGCCATTGCATGCTCTCTCTTGTCATCATCGTCACCTTCGTCACTATGAGGCCCCTCCTACCATCTTTATTGGCTTTGCTATCGTGAGGCTCTCATCCTATCGCATTGCCTTTAACCAATGCCCTGTCTTCCTTAACATCTCATTGCTCTACTCATTATACTTTTCCTTGACATCGTCACCTCGATCGTCAATCCTACCTCAGCGATCGCTAAGTTTGCTCAACTCATTAGCCTCTCCAAGCCCAAGCCTCATGTCACCTTTGCCACCTCTAAAATTCTTTGGGCTTTGCTTTTAATCACACTTGCTTCACCGTCTGTCATCTTGTTTGCTCCCTCTTCGGGTATATTGCATAGAAAAAGGAACGAATGCATACTAGTGTAGAGCCCACTTGCCTCATAAACTTATGGACGTAAAACACAATGTGTAACGAGCAAAGTGAGTCGAGAGGAAGGTGATGATGATAGGGTCTCACAACAGGCAACAACAACCGTAATGATAAAGAGCAAGAGGTCAAAGAAAGAGAGGAGGAGAGACAAGAGATGTGAGATCGCACAGGCAATAGGCGGCAAGCGAATCCCTTCCCAAAGAGGTGAAGAAAGGTTAGCATAAAAGAATTTGGTCTTTTAGAAAAAAAAAAAATTCATAGGAATAAATGAAAAAAGAGATACTAACACGTGAAAAAAAAAAGAATAAGCGGCTTAAAAAATAAAAAATCCTATATTTATTGACTTCTCATACATGTATATTACATATACATTATGATCCTCCATTTAAGACATGCAATTGCAAACAAAAAGTATTAGACCTAAATATAAAGATCATATTAATAATGTTCAATAATTTTTTAAAACATAAAATAGAAATTATAAACCTACAACACATGATGAAATATCATAATTTTGAACTTAATGGCATAATTATGATGATATTTGAATTAAAAGTCATGCATGAATAACATAAATTTAATACTATAAATCATGGATGAGACTCTACTTATACAGCATTCATGAACAATGATTAATTGGGATTTAGGTTAAATAGGTCTTAGAACTTTAATCGAAGTATTATGAACAATAAACCAAACCATTGCATTGTTATTATCATGTACGCCAAATACATCGGAAAATTAAACCAGTTAATTGAATCAAGAATCAATTGTGACTCGGTACCGTCCAATTTTTCGAATTATTATCATTATTATTATTATTATTATAAGTTATGGATTATTTAGAAAGAGAAATTTTGGTAGTCCATATTAATGTATTCACTGTATTCTATTAGCTGACGTGGAAATGTGCAAATGCATAATGACACCATTGAGTGTGAAATATAAATTGGAGTAAATGTTCTTAACCTAACACTTCAGAGAATCAAAGAAATGGAACATTTTGTTGTACTTAAAATAAAAAGATGATTGTTTGCATTTGTTGATACTATTTCCTTATAAATATATAATTTAGTTTCGAGATCATCAATTATATTCCTAAGAATTTTTTTTTAAGTATAAGTGACAAAAATAAAATTCAAACTCAAAATCTTACAATATACTATCAAAGTCCTTACCACATCTAAGGTATGAATTTTAATTATTTTTAGACGATCAACATATAATATATATAATGTGATGAGGATATTCATCAAGAAGGATAAAAAATAAAAAGAAGATGGAAATATTAATTTCATTCATTTAGTTTGGATGTAGGATAAAAATAAATGAAGATGTAAATATTATGGTTAGAGGAAGGATATCAATTGGTACAAATGAATCTAAATAGAATCCTAGGGAGATGTAAAAGAATTTCTTTCTAAAAATAATATTCTTGATTTGATTAGAGATATTTTTTATTGCAGAACATAGTGAGTATCTTACCCTATATAATTGAGATATTATCTCTTTTTAAGATTGCAGTCTAAGCTAAGCATTATTTTTCCTGCAAAGCTCTCTAACCAATATTGTCTTTCTATGAGAGGAGCTTTTCTTCTCATTTCTTTTTATTGTGCAAATGCAGATACTACTGCTGGAGTCTCTAAAACTATTCTCATCCAACTTTTCATGTATGTTGCAAGTGTGATGAGTCCCTCTCAACACCCTGTAAAGGTGAGCAAAAAAGTTAGGTAGCAGATGAGAGATACCTTGTTCTGTGACCATCACTTCTTTCCCCCATGATAGACAGAAAAGTTCAAGGGATGATCTTTCAAGGCCTGAAAGGAATGGATGTGTGACTCAGAGAGGCAGCTCTTTCATGTCTCAAACATCATGCATGTTCTTGAGTGTGCAAAATGGAAGAAATCAGAATCAAAATTCCATTGTAATACAGAAGGTGAAGTTTGTTTATCCATTGATGAAATATAAGAAAAGAGAGTAGTTTAAAGACCTATAGAAGGATAAATTTTGCTTCAATAGATACAGATTAGCTTTGATCTAATTGAACAAAAGTTTTTTGTGGTCAGAAAAAATTATGAATCATTTGGTTTAGAGAGCTTTTAACTTCTGATGAAAAAAGGACAACTTTAAATTAAGATTACATGCAGCATGTATACTGCACAGCACTTGGTTATAGGACCTGCATATATTTCATTTGCAAATCACATGACATTACAAAGAAATAATGAAACAAAAGAGATGAAGATAGTTTTGGTAGAATGGAATTTGTGGGACTATGAACTCATTGTCTGGAGTTCACAAGTCAATAATACATTTGTTGGATGTTTTACAAACAATGTGAAGAATCTTACAACTTTTTGTCTTCTTTGTCCACAAATTGACATCACACCTAAAAGGATGACTTATGGCATGGCATGGCATTCTAGATATTTAGATGTGCTTGGCCAAAAGACAAACCTATCAAATAGGTGGCATCCAGAATAGTTGATAATTACCTTAGGAATGAATCATTGCAAAGGGTCAAATCACCTAAAAGGATAAACATTCTTGCTTTGGTACATCCTGGCTTTTGAGATGAAGTTGCTGTGTATATTTGTATTGCATTCTTATAGATAAGGTACAGCATAAAATTTGACTTCAAATTATCCTTGACAAAAATATCAATTATTTATTAATAAATGAGACTAGGTGAAATAGTTTTCCTTTGGAATAAATAAGCAAATTATATGTCAATATTTAGATGATGCATTGCTTCTAGAGAGCATGCTTAGAAGTCAAGATTTGGCTGCTATGTGTTTGATCCTAATTAGGCACTGGGTTATACTTTTCATTACCTATGTCAAGAACATTTTTTTTTTTTCTGTTTACAAAGTTATTAGAGTGCTAGATAATATAACTTTATTTCATAAATAGGAAGATTACTTTCATGACTCCAACCCTAATCAATTTTAATCTCAAAGTAGGAATATTGTTTCCAAGTCTTGAACTATAGTAATCCAGCTCACAATCAAATAATGGTACTATGATGTCAAACCTCATCCTCTTAGTGTATAAAATAATTGACAACTAAATCAACTAATTCAATTTAATAAACTCTACCTTGAAAGAGACTCCAATTGTAAGAAGGATTGAGACATTTGACAATAGTATTTTTTTTTCTTTATTAAGAGTCTACACTTAAGAAAACATTCTATCCAAATCAAATTCTGTCACCTATCAGCCAAAACTTTTGGTTGGTATGCCTGATCATCACAGCAGAAATTTCTGATAAAGATGTTGATGTTGCCAATTCATGATTCCTCAACTAACTGTTCTCATCATCAATAATTGGTGTCTTCAAAAGTTGCTTCCAAGAGTAATTCTTAAGCTTCAATGAATTATTGTGTTTCAATGTGAGGGATTCTTAAACTTTTATTGCTAAGCAACAAAGCTGCTGTTATGGCTCTTTCAGGTTGAAATAAGGAGACTGGAACAAGAACAAATCAATTAGGGAACCTCTTTTGTTACTTGTCAGTAACTCAATGGCTACTGAAAGAAAGCTTGAAAGTTCAGATATCTTCTAAAAGTTAAAAGTCAATTATTCAAATCAAAGTTTGTCAACATTTGCCATTAATTACACATCATAAGAATCTTACATGGATTAAGTTCATTACAACCTTTGCAAAATAAATTGCTAGAACTTATCCAAATTAGTTGAGTGAGTTGACATGAGTGCAGCTTAAGCTACAATGTGATTGTTAATTATGTCATCTATTGTTCCTTTCATCAGCTTGTAATATAGAAGTCACATAAGACTATTAGGGACTAAATCAACACCAAAACAGAAGCACATTGCCATTCACTTTGGATTTGATGTGCAAGTAATATTTCATTAGATAATGGTCAACTAATGACAAACAATTATTTAATTCCTAGCTTCACTTCCCCACAAATAACATTATATGACCTCACACAATAAATTGAATAATAGAATAACATGAAAATAATTCTTTTGTGGATTCTTCTAAATGTTCCATAAGTATGTTATTGAGCTCATATATGCAATTTTTGTAGATACTATTTATTTGCATTGAATCACACATCCAAGAATTTTTCTAGACTAACATATACAACATAGCACATCACTTGATTGGAATGTGGAAAAGAAAAAGAAAATATCTTTTATTTCCTTTTTTTTTTCTTAATTCCTTTATTCCCCAATTATTACTTTCTATGTTATTAATTATCACTATAAATACTTTTTTTATATTTCTTTTCCTTTATTAACCTTAACCACAAATTTACTCTTACAATAATCCCCATCATAAAAATTCCAAAAAAAAATTTATTTTGTGTTTCATATTTTTATTTTTTAAAAAATATTATGCATGCTTAGGTCAGAGAAGTACATCAGAAAAGCCTCTATCTTGTTGTCATGACACATGATTGACCTGCATTCATACACATCAAGTCCCCCTAATCTTAAAGCACAAACACCTGCTGAGGACCGACCGATACCCACCACACCACTTTTGATTTCCATCGTGTTCTTCCTCTGTCCCCCATTTATTATATTATCCTCTTGTCGACGATATCCTTTTTTTAGCCTATGGATTATATTATATGATTCACATATGTATTAATTATATTTACAAAACGGTAAAAAAAGTCGGTCCAATCCGGTTCGATGGAGCCGACTCGGGTCGGTGTAGACCTAAAAAAGAACGGGGTGGAATTAGAAGAGGACGGTTCGGTAATAACCCGTGCCTTTCAAGAAGGTTATTCTCACCACCTTTGTCTACGGTCAGCTGTGGGCCGTAAGGGTGGGGCCCGGGTTTGTAGACCGGTTGACCAATGGACACGCCCCTTCACAAAGAGCTTGGCCGTTAAGAATACGCCGCCACGTTGGTTCGGTTCGTCCCCATGGGAACTGGCTCGTGATTGGATCGATAACATCGTGTCGTGCCATGTCATACGTACGTTGACGAGTCACGTGTCATCGAAGCTCGATGACCTTGACGCGTCCCCGTGGAATATGGTATCCCGTCGCTACCCCTGGTTGCTATATATCAATCGATGTTGTTTTACCCAACGCCAAATTAAGGCAGAAGCAACCAACGGAGAGAGAGAGGCCGGTTGGGATATCCAATTCCATCGTTCATGATGATGGGGAACGTCGGTGATGGCTGGAATCGGGGGATAACGTATTGGCTGGCGGAACAGCCGGCCATCGTGGGGTTCCGGTGGAGCCACGTTTACGCCTGGGGCGCCACCTGGTCCTTCCTCGTCTCCTCCCTCGCCGCATACGCCGCCCTAGCCCTCGCCCTCGACCTCTTCCTCCGCCTCTTCCGCCGGAGTCGGCCAATCCCCTTGGGGCCCCTTCCCGCCCTCCACTCCCTCGCCATGGCCCTGGCCTCCGCCGCCATCTTCCTCGGCCTCCTCATCTCCGCCGCTGCCGAGATCCGCGACGCCCGCTGGTGGTGGCGCGGCCGCTTCCGCACCACCGCGTTCGAATGGCTCCTCTGCTTCCCCCTCGGCACCCGCCCCTCCGGTCGCGTCTTCTTCTGGTCCTACGCCTTCTACCTCTCCCGCTTCCTCCACCTCCTCCGCACCTTCCTCTTGATCCTCCGCCGCCGCCGCGGCGCCCTGCCCAGCGTCTTCCGCCACTCCGCCCTCGTCTGCATGTCCTTCCTCTGGCTCGAGTTCTCCCAGTCCTTCCAGGTCGTCGCCATCCTCTCCGCGACCCTCGTCCACGCCGTCGTCTTCAGCTACCGCTTTTGGGTCGGTGTCGGTCTCCCCGCGGCCGCCCGGAGCGGGGCGATCCTCGTGCTCGCCTGCCAGGTGGCGCTGACCGGCTGCAACGCGGTGTGCCACCTGGGGTTCCTCCTGCTCCACTTCGCCAAGGGCGGGTGCAACGGCATCGGCGCCTGGGTCGTCAACTCGGTTCTCAACGCCGCGCTGCTGCTCCTCTTCGTCGACTGCTACGTCAAGACGGTGGTCAGGAGAAAGAAAGGCGAAAGCTTGGAGGATGACAACGGCAGCAGCCACCATTTCGGTGGCCATCATCATCACTATCAGAACAAAGCTGAATTCTTTGAGGCGAAGAAGGAGCAATGAATCATTTAGCGATCTAACGAAGAAAAAAGAAGGGGGAGGACTTGATTCAGCCTCAGTAAGTTCTCTCCTCTGTATAGATTAAAATCTTCTTTTGTAACCAAAGAATTAGAGTTCAGATATATGATCATAATAATTGTAGGGGAAGAAACAAAATTATCCCCTTTTAGTGTAGATTCAACAAGTACATCAAAATGAGTTCCATGAAGGAGAGCACTTGATTCTGCTCCACTTGGTTCTATCTGTATACAGATCAAATAAAAAATTCTTCTTGAATCTTTTTTGTGCTTTTTCAACCTAAGGATTATAATTTTATAGAATTTTGAGGGGAAAAAACACAAATTGATCAATTCAATTGTGGATTCCTGTGGCCATACTGATGCAAAGTGCCCCAAAATCACTGTTGTTTTTTTCTCTCTATATTTCTTGCTTTCTACCTAATTGGAATCAATCCTCTGATTTCATCAATGTGTGTGGATGACATCTTTATTTTGCAGTAAACAAAAGAATTTGCCCCTGCAAATACTACAACTGTAGAAGCATCTCACTCTTCGAGTTTTTTTGGTCAGCTAAGCTATTAGTGTCTTCCCAGATGGATCCAAACTTGGGGCTCTTTTTGCTGTACTTGTAAGCAACTTGTTCTGCAACCTTGAGTACCATAGTCCGTGGCATGCCTCTTCTTCCACTCCTCTGCTTCGTCTGGAAGAAAAGATGAGACTCCAGAATGTAAACAATTTTGCAGAGAGAGAGAGAGAGAGAGAGAGAGAGAGAGAGATAGCAACAAAAATCTTCCGTTGCATGTAATAACTCTCATGTTTTTTTTGCTTTAATGCACCCACATACCCACACATCTATCTACAAGAACAACCTTTTTGGTTCAGTTCCAACAGTTTACTTGCAGCATTTAATGGTGGGAGGCCATTGGGACCAACTCAAGAGCACAAGATAGGTAACAACAGAGAGGCAAATAATAGTTTAAGCTTCTCCATCACATAGTTTTCTTGGCAACTCTGTGGCAGGCAAATAAAACAAAATCTGAAGCATAAATGACTGTTTTTGCCTCTTGTTTTCTCTGTGTTTCTTCCTCTTCTCTTCTGTATCACATCTTGTCTTTTCTTTTGATTAATTGATGGACCAGCAACCTCATCCTTCCCTAAGAAAACCTGACATATGTGTATACTTAATGGTGCCCACATACAGTGAAATCTACTAGAAATTTGATCTTCTCCATTCTGGTGGACAAGAAAGGAGTCTTCAGGGCAGAATAAAGTTGACCTTCTAGACCAACACCAACTCAGCTGTGGAATAAACCATGTAATGGAAGCAAAGGTTGAGGGAGTCAAAGACGCCAATATTGACCATTGTGCACCCAGTCACAGATTCAGAAGGGTAAAGTCCTTCCCATTGTGTGCAGTTTGGGGGATGCATTTGTCTTTTCCAGTGAGAAAAGAGATTCTTTGAATTCTTTCATGTTCAGAAACCTCTTTCCCCTTAGATTTCGATTCCATCAATGGCTATTGTGATTTTAGTACCATATGGATTTCATCCATCTCAGTTAACCCACTGATTGAGTTGAATGGTGATTCACTTGTTCATGCCTACTCATTATAATGAGATGGAAGCAGTCGACTTGCAGCAGAGTAAGGAAAGAAGAAAGACTCCCCATCTTCCAAAGAAGTTCCTTCTCACTCAGCTCAATGTCGTCGAACAACACTGAATCTTCCTGAAGATTGTTTCACCTGAGTTTGGTTCTGTTTTGTGCTCTGACGAACAGAGCGATGGTTGTTTCAGACTGCTTGGTTGATAATGTAAATAAAAATCATGTCTAATCTGCAAGCTTAAGATCTTAGATTAGAAATTAAAATCACGTTATGAAGGTGATTGCTTCGAGACATTAGTCATTGCATCCCTGTTTGGGCGAAAGCATCAAACAAAACCACCACATCTCCGTCTACATTCTAGCCGAACTTTAGCCAAAGCATTCGAGAAAAGGCACAGATCAAAGCACAACCTAATCCCTTCTCCTACTCAACCATTCTTACAGATCCAATATATACACAGGCAACCTCGTCCTTGGCCATCACACAAACGACCTCGCCCTCCTCTTTGCTCCCGCTACACAGCTCCTGCTCCTCCTAGCGAACACCAAGCTCGACCCGACCTCGACGTCGTCATCGAAGCTGAGACACGGCTTGTCCTCGTCGATCCTTCCGATGGCCATGCTTTGGCTCTTGCGCACCGCCGGCGCCGGCGCCGCCCGACGAGGCAACGTGCGGGCCCGGGCCAGTGACGCAGCCCGTATCAGCTCCCTGAGGTCGTCGTCGTCGCCCGCGATCGCCCTCGCCGGCGGGAAGCTGTAGTTTGTCGATGCCATCGCCGGGTACGCCATCGCCGCACCATGCTGCATGTGGTCAGCGAAGGCGTTGAGACCGCGCACGTACATGTCGCGCGCCCGGCACAGCATTCGGAGCGGCGCCTTCATGCAGCGCCCGAGCCGGCTCGACGTGCCCATGACTGAAAGCTCTTGTTACACAACTGTAGAAGACGAGAGAGTGGAAGAAGTAAGAGAGAGCATAGAAAGAGTAGGGTAATGAAGTGGTTGGATTAATATAGAAAAGAGGAGGCTCTTTGTGTGGGATCAAGACAGGTTTTGAGGATTCCTTTTGGATGTGAAGGGATGAGGATAAGCACGAACGAGTTGGCGGGATTCGAAAGAGCAGTACCCCAAACCACGGCTTCCGAAAAGCCACACCGACTCCTCGCCGCCCCCAGTTTTGCAAGCTACAGCTCCACTTTAGTACAATATAGATAACATTGTGGGCGAGGAAGAGAAGCTTTCAGAACCCAAAAATCAACGATTCTCTCGTGATTTAACTCCAAATCAAAATTCTATGCCTTTTATATACCCTTTCACGTAAATTCGATTTTTTTTTATATCTAAAGTATTTTCCTTTATATATATCTCTCTCATCAACAATTAATATATCTCTCTCATCTGAGGCTTTATCTCTGTCACATTTTTGTGGAGCTAAGATGAGATTACCACACAGAAAAGAAGAGACTTCTGTGACGCTACGGTCAATTACAGGCGTCGCTCCCACACTGCGAGCCATTAACTATTGTTGACTGCTATGAAGAGACCGTATGATATGATGACGGTGATTCTTTCACTTGAAGACGTCGAAATGCCATGGCCGGATGTGTTGCAATGAGGAGATGGCGATACGTAGCTTGACAGAAGCCATGTACGTATTATTATGAGTTCATCTCGTGTTATTCTGGAAGATCGAAAAGTCGAGTCATTGTTTGCGTGGTCATCATCAAAAAAGGTGGGAAGAAATAATTGACGGTCAGTGATGTGGCACTTTGACGATGCATGACGTGGGGACTTGGCAGTCTTGCTATGACCATCGCCGCCGCCGCCGCCGCGCTTACGTGATCGTGTCAGCGCCGATGCACCTAGTGACGGTGATCTCTCAGCTTTCTCCGTCCACACCACCTGATCCATCTCTTTCCAACACTGGCCGCGCAGCGACCTTCTCTTCTGGAATCACTTCCCACCTCCCCCGTGGGAGAAGCCCATCCCACCGCCGCCACTGGCGCAGGCGAAGGTTTACAGGGTCCGGTGCTGCACATACGCTTCGGCAGTACTGCCGCAAAGCTCAGCCCAGAATCCAATGGTCGTCATATGGGCTGAACAGCCCATTGACCGAAACCATGGCTTAACACAACAAGAAGATGACCTTTACGGTTTCAACATTGTGGTCAGCGCCAATTTTGCATGATCCATAGTCGATGCTTTATGTGGAGTATTTACCGGTAAATAAAATATAGATAAATAAATATATCTTTTATCAGTGTTCATAAATGATAAAATAAATGAATAAATATGATTTGGATGGAGAATAAAATGAGAAAAAATTATTTAAGATAAGATGACTATGTTATAAAGAGATCTATATAATTATGCCAAGACAAGAAAAGGAAGGCCAAGAATTTTACTAAAATAATATAAATAAAAAATTATTTTCTCTTTTGATTCGTACCCTAAATAGATAAAATTTTTGAATCGTCCTTAGAATTTTGGACATTGGTGCTAATTGAGCCAACTCCCAATTGTTTTATACGAACGCCATCAAATTAGCTATATATAGTGTATCCCTCTACAACTCAGAAGTTTGTGTTTTAGGGGTGCATGATAGCCATTGAAATTGTGAATTATTGATATGTGACGATTGAGCGAAATACCAAGTTAGATCAATTGTTGCTTATTCACCGTAGATAGATTTGGTATCGTTTCAAGGTACACTTTAACCTCGTCGAAGTCTTTGGATAAGCGGTTAATGTCGGGGAATGTTTCCGACCCGATCTCTCTGATGATAAAATCAATTGGGAGGTAGAAATAGTAGATGTGCTTATCCTTTTAAGTTTTGGGATTGGCTTTTATACTTGAGTGGTTGATAGAGTGTGGTCGGTAGTTTGTCTGTTGACGACTTGTAAACACGTCTATCTAAGAGTAACATTAGGGAAGGACGATTGTGAAAGTGTCGTTTATCAGAATTAGAGCCTATCCAGGATAAGTAGAGGATGATCCCCAGTTCCAGAGATTAATGCCCTAGGATTAATGCCACTTGAAATGATCCCCAGTATCGAAAAGAGGGACAGAGCAATGTCACTTGGGATTAGTGCCCCATATAGTCAATGACATAGGAGAGCATAGATTTTTTCATGCATGTCAATTAGCAATATAATATTTACATCATTAATTTCCATATCGATATTAAAGCATGATATCGAATCTCATCAAACTCATATATATATATATATATATATATATATATATATATATATATATATATATATATATATATATATATATATATATATATATATATATATGTGAAAAGCATGAGAAAAGATGGGACGAGAAGTATTTGAACTCTCCATCAAAAGATATGGGCAGACACAATAAAACATTTGCACTACTGATAGTCTTACACGTATATTTATATCAAACTATGTAGAGCCCTCCTTATTCGTCTACATATTTTGTTTATATATCATATCATTCATGATTTATATCTTTTATATTTGGAACACCAAGCCATACTGCTTCATCACACACCACTCGTACATGAGATCAGCATACGTATACATAATACTGACGTTATGACGTATAGAGGGCGGAATGTGAGGAGAAAAGCCTCAGCAGTAGGCGACGCAGTGCTTCTTGCAGTCCATGGTGCAGCCTCCGCCACCACCGCCGCCGCCACCACCCTTGCCGTAGTGGCTGTAGGACGTGAAGCAACTGGCGGGGCACGTCAACTTCTTCTTGTAGCACGGCCCCTTGTCGGAGCACACCACCGAGGGCAGGACCACGCCGTCGTGGCCATACCCGCCTCCGGGCCCGCCGTATCCCGCACCCCACCCGCCGCCGAACCCTCCTGGCATGTTGAACCCCCCGCCGGGTCCGAAGAACCCGCCGGGGTCGGCCCCGTACCCCGGGATGTAGGTGGCGGGGCCCGCGCTGTCCTTGGAAGATTCGGCCTTCTTCTTGTCAACGTCGCGGCTAGCCACAGCGGCGGCCAGCAGTAGGGAGAAGAAAATGAGAGCGGTTGTCTTCATGGCTCGCCTTGTTTCTTTCTCTCCGTTGCTCCCCTTCTCCTTATCGTTGATACTCCTGTGTTTTGGATGAGCCTTTGGCTGGAAAGGGTTGGTTTTATTAAGCCAAGTAGTGGAAAGAGAGAGAGAGGGAGAGAGAGAGAGAGAGAGAGGTCGGCATGCCGTAATAAAGGAGCGGTGACTTCTGTGACCGCAAATATGCACTGTTCTTCTTTTCTCTCTCAAGAAATGATATTGATGCAATCATATTCACATGTTTAAGCTGTTCCCCTTACTGTTTGACGTACGAAAAAGAATACTTATCCCCTTACTGTTTGTTCTCTTGTGATCCATTTACGATATGAAAGATTGATCGAAGCTTAGTTAGATGTTTATAGAAACCACAAGTTACATATTTTTGGGCAAATTATGATAATATTAGGGTAAATAATAAAGCCACCTTATAAAGAGTAATATTGGAGCAGACACCCGTCAGCACGTAACATTGGACCCAAGTCTCAACACTTCGCTGCCAACACATAGTGGCACCATCTATACATACGTATATATTATAGCCGACATGTCGTCTCTCTCAAGGAGGATGAAGAAAGCTAAAGCTAATCTCAAATGTTTAGTTCAGCCATGGGTTATCTTGTGTGGACATATGTCCCAGAATTCAAAGTAAATCTACTTCAGTTGCACTAAGCCTACCATCGTCATTGCTTCTATCATGCATAAGGTTAATCCATAGCGTCGAAACAACATTGATCAGATCCGTGATCATTGGCTTTCCAACATAAAGGCCGGAAAGAAAGGATGAAGTCTTTTAGCTTTGAGCCTTAGCAGTTCACATTAATTTACATAAGACCTACACCTTTCTGGACTCCATTATTCCTCAGTTGTTCCTATCCACAAGAGGTAAGACGACGCCGACACCGGGACACCGGAATAAAGTGAAGGGCCATGAGAGTCCATGGCTTCCCACCTGCACTTCTTCTTGCCCACAAGGTGTTGCAGGAAGTCTTTCGGCTGTAGACCAGAATGAAAAGAGTGGTAGGCGCCCCACCCATCAGAGCATCACACCTCCTCAACTTTGAAGGTTTGGGAGGTGGATCATGTGAATTAGATGACTCTTCCTGCAACATTCTATAGTTCTTAATATTAGTCAGATCAGAAAATTGTTATTATCATTATTTAGTTTAGAAATACAATAATGATAAGTTATAATATGACAATTATTTGATGGATCTTTTACTATCGAATTTAAATTTTTATTTATAATTTCTACTAAAATCCTTTTAATTTCTTCACTTTTCTTCATCTACTATTAATATTAATTATCTCATATATTGTCTAACCATAATACCTATATTTATATCATCCGAAATGATTCTTCATCATTTTTTTCTTTTACAATATATATATTAATTATTCACGAATGAAAATATTTTTTTAATCTTTTCGAGTAACTCAATGTATCCACCTTAGTATCTTCTTAGTATCTTCTTCTCGATGACATGAAAAGGTAGCAACTAAAATAAGATATTCTAATTTTTAGTCAAATTATTATAGAAAATAAGAGAATAACTAGAAATATCAAACTGTTGAGGATCATTAACACCTTCAATCATCACAACTAATACCTTTTACCAAGTAGAGTGTCATCAGGTCCATGTATAAGCCAACAAAAGCTTTGCTTCATGATAGCTGTTGCAGAAGTTCCATAACTATTTAATGACAAAAGCATTACCTGTGGCTGATTTCAGATTTGATGGATAATGGTATTAAACTGCTGCAAATCAAAGCAGTGAATCTACTGAGTTCAGAACTCCTTTATGCTTCCTATCTATTTCATCCTAAGAGCTTGAATAACACTTACTAACTATAACATCAATATTTGTATGATAATAATTGATCTATACATCACAGATCAATTTATCAAGCTTAATAAACAACTAAGGACAACCAATAACAACTGAGAGAGTATGTTTGAATTAAATTATGGATTTTTGTAGTTGATTCAACAGTTAAATAATCCTAGTGGCCCATGGGAGAACTTAGATTCAACAGATTCATAAGAAGGGACATGACTTTAGAAAAGCTAATCCTGGGCATTTGAATGATGGTGGAACCCTTCAAGCATGATTATAGATGCCAAAGTAGGGCCTCCAAGATCATTAATCTTTGGCATCTGATTGGGATTCGCATGAGCCTCCATTTGTGGATGGTGGCTCACAACATGCAAAGATGCCAAAGCAGGGCCACAAAGTGGTGCACAAGATTCTTCTGAAACTAGTCTCTTGGTCCATTAAAATGATTTGCTATTTAATTTGGTGAACTCAGCAACTTCAATTCTGTCGCATATAAAAATAAGATCCATATCCTTTGTATATGTATTGCTGCAACATCATATATCTTGCTTTCCATGGTTTGCCAAACTTGGACTATCCAAATGTATCTGTTTTGGTATCTCTGCTGCATAGCAGACACTTGATATCATGTTCTTGTATCATGTTTTATTTTCTTTTTCTTTTTTTTGGATAAAAATGCCTGAGAGAGAGAAG
Source organism: Musa acuminata AAA Group (assembly GCF_036884655.1). NCBI lineage: Eukaryota > Viridiplantae > Streptophyta > Magnoliopsida > Zingiberales > Musaceae > Musa > Musa acuminata. Next base: position 46,687,987 of record NC_088346.1, on the reverse strand, counting down.
ATTTGGAGGCAGCAGAGGTGAGATCAGAGAAATGGTTTATGAGGCTTTCTGCCTTTTCAAATTTCTTCCTCTCTTAAAAAGTGCATCATTAAGTGTGAAAGGATGCATGGTTCTGAATTGTGCTGAATTCTGCAACTATGTTTGAAATTAATAGAAAAAATGCTTCCCAAATGAGATGCATGGATATTTTTGCTGTCGAAAAATTAACATTTTCACACAAGCAGATTTACTTATACTTTGAGATTATTTGTTGCTTTACTAGAATTAAGAGTACTTGTCAGTTCACTGAGTGAGTTCTGATCTTTATACACATCATTTTTCCTAGGTTTTCCAGGTGCTTACTGTAAAAACAATGTACAACCTATATGCCATGTCATTAAAAGTCCTTTTTCTTTCTGCTTTTAGTGTCAGCTTGGTTTACTGCTCTAATAGTTTCACATCTTGCATTATTATTAACTTTGAGATTATTTTTTAGTACCTTTCTGAAATGGATACAATAAATACCATGTCAGTTCATACTTTGGAAGGCTGAACTATAAACACATTTGGTGAATTCTGGGTATGTCATATAAGGATTTCCCAAGAGCAGATATCATGGCTGGACTGTTTGTGATCATGAGAAACTGTTCTTAGAAATAACATGATTGTGGTTTATATTTTCTTAAACAATCACTAGATTTCTTCATTTTGTTTTCTCATTATCTTTGTCAATCAGATAGTTTACACTTAGTTCTGAAAATTCACTCAAACTGAAATTAGAGGAGGAAATTCTCTGAATTAAAGAAAAAATCACAGGGGGAACAATCAGCAGAGCACTGCCATAGGAACACAATAGTTGCATGGTCATGTGGCCACAGTTGTTTACACTTAGTTCTGAAAATTCACTCAAACTGAAATTAGAGGAGGAAATTCTCTGAATTAAAGAAAAAATCACAGGGGGAACAATGAGCAGAGCACTGCCATAGGAACACAATAGTTGCATGGTCATGTGGCCACAGTTGTTGTATAGGTAAAAATGGCAGAGGAACCTAACTGAAGCAAAGTCTAGTTGGTATGTATTTACTCCCTTGATTGTCCATGCACTCTTCCCTTGCTGTTCTCCCTGAACTCAACTTTCAGATGTTCCAAAGCACAGCCATGGCCATATCCAACCATATATTTCTCTTAGACAATGTATATAACCATTTAACAAAATAGATATTTTCTTTTTCGAAAGAAAATGCCACACATTTAAGGTTCTATTCTGATCTTTTAGTTTGTATTGAATCTTAGTCAATGACCTCACTCCCATAATGTATTGTTGCCAAGTTCACAATAGTTATATTTTCATGATCATGTCTTGAAATCAGAAAACCTCATAGCACCTAATTGGTGATCCTCCCATAGTCAAACATATACTGATTTCACCTCTCCATTTGCTGCTAAATTCATCAAGAGAGATATAAGGCCAAGAATCTGATACAAGAACACTTTGGAGATGATGACCATTTCATTTGAGTCCCTTTCAAAGATCTTAAGATGACATCAAGAATGATGTCTACATTACCCTGTGGGTGTTATACTAAGTCTCCAATTGGATCATTTTAGTGTGAAATGAGAAATGATGCTATGTTTTAATATTTACTTTCACATTGATATGCATCATCTCTAATTGCACAACTTGTCAATTAGTATAACAACACTGATGGCTCTCTTCATTTGTCCATTTGCTACCTTTCAGCTTCATCATTTATAATACATCTGTTCTTGTGAGGATTTCAATGGCTTAACCTGGTTAATTTTATTTTTTATAATACTTAGATCAGACAAATGTTTACCCTGATTAATTAATCTGGTCTTCTTTCGGTTCGTATTTTGTAATCCATAGATCAAATGTTTACCCTGATTATTTTTTATAATTTTATTTTTTATAATACTTAGATCAGACAAATGTTTACCATGATTAATTAATCTGTTCTTTCGGTTCGTATTTTGTAATCCATATATATATATATATATATAATCCATAACTCAACTAATAATCTTGGTTGTAATTAAATCATCCACTTTGATACTAATTTTGGCATATAAATCTCAAAAAAAAAAATGAAGAGTTAAAAATAATATTTCTAGAAGTGAATTGTTTTAGAAATGCATGCTCTAAAAATTTTGATATCTAACAAATTGGTAAAGTAAGAGATTAATCACCGGAAACAATTGCAACATCAATATTTGCTCATAAGAGTTAAGGCAGAAGGATGCTCAGCATGCAGGGTGGCAAACAACAGGCAGCATGCTAAATGATATTTTCTGAGTTGCAAGCTTTCAGATTGTTGTTGAAAGCTTAGTGATTTCCTCGTTGAGAGTTCAGAGAGAGAGAGAGAGAGAGAGAGAGAGAGAGAGAGAGAGAGAGAGAGAGCTTTATGTTTGCAGAAGCAGGCACAGGATGGTCACTGTTCTAAGTTCTGAAATGCTCACGGCAAGTACGAAGAACAAGGAGATACAGTGAAGAAGGTTCAGCTTAAATCGATACCGATCGATTCGATACTTGATGTTGCATGCACCTGCACGATGTCAATCGATGATGTGCATCTACTACATATATCACTCAATCCATTGAAAAACCTATAACCATATGAACAACAAAGGAACAGCAGGATGAGAAGTGATTTACATGGTCTCTCCAAACTACCTAGAGAAGAAGAAGCCAAAGAAACCCACTCAAGCAGCATAGTTGTAATCTAATCCTACAAGTCCCTAATGGTGCTCCTGGGTGTAGATGTAGTCAGTGTGGGCAGCAAGGGTCCTCCTCATCAAGCATTCATCCTCCCCAGCTCCTTCACATCCTTCCATTTTCCCACCACCCATCTCCTTCTCAGCAGCCTGCAATAATAATAATGATGATGCTGATGATAGAAACCTGTAACATGATGGAATGACTAGAATCAAAGAACAAGGTGTACCTGAAGACTGCTCTTCTTTGGATCCATTGGGTTTGGCCTGCCTGCATGAGCTAAGGACAACAGGAGGAGAGCAATGAACACAACAACCATGATCTTCTTGGACATGTTTTATGGTGATTTAGGAAGATTGGATAGGAGAGAGAGAAAGAGAGAGAGAGAGAGAAGAGAAGCTTCTGATGGATTTGGTGAGGAATGGTTGAATTGAGGGGGGGATTTAAATAGCATGGCCAGACACTGTTGGGATTTTTATCTTTGGTTTGGTTCAACAATTTCTTTCCTGCAATTAATTTGCTTGAACATGTGGCAGAAATGTCTGCCTTTTCGATGATTTGTGGCCACTGTGTTGGAAAAGGTCAGCTGTAGAGACTATCATTCATTTGATATGTTCACACTTCACATCACATTACTAAAGAATAGATTATGCTCTACCAATACAGGATTTAGGAATGATCAACATGAACAATAAATATAAAAAATATAATTTTATAACTCAGAATCGATTTATCAATTTATAAAGAAATAATCTTACCATCATCTCACATCATCAATCTCTAGAACATGCTATAAGTCTTCCAACAAGACAAACAAGAGAAGCTTTGGATTTATATCAACAGAAAACAGGGACAACATCTTGTTCAGATCTCCTACAATCCACAAGTTATAATCCTGGATTCAGGTTGTGAAGGCTTGCATTACATGGGAGGTCGAAGACTTATTAGTGCTTTGAATTCAGTGCAGATCATTTGACTTTTCTTGCATGTTGACTTTCTGCAAGACCACAATGTGCCACCAAATAATTTTGAAGCCCAGAAAGTATATTTCTAGATAACATTAGATGCCATAATCTGAGACTTTTAAGCAAGTTTGATCTCTTAAGTCTGCCAAAACCACAGCCTAATTTCATATTGAGCTAATAAATTCAATCAAAGCAGTCAATTTGAGTCACAAGTTGGGAACGCTGTGCCACACAAATCAAGTGACTTGTTTCAATCACAGCCATCTATTTACCTGTGTAAGAGGACAGTAATGTCCCTTCGCTATCAGGGATGATGGATCACCTGGTCTTGCTCCCGGATCACGTGATCATGGACCCATTTTGATAGGACACGTCATATATATATATATATATATATATATATATATATATATATATATATATATATATAATACAAATCGAAAATGAGGAACACTTACATTCAGGAGAAAAATAAATATTTATAATATACAATAATAAAATATGAAAGAAGCACTGATATGAGTAGACATAAACCGAAATCCAAAACTATTTTGTATGCTGTAAAATAAATCATCAATAATTCTCTGTCAACTATAAAATAAATCCTACAAAAACTTAAATAATTCTCTACTAACAGTATTTATAAGACAACTATCCTTAATTTCTAAGGATTTTTTTTATCACATTTGAATTTTATTCTCCAAACAATTTGGTTTGTATTAAAGAAACTAAATACATATATAGTTAAAAAAATCATTTAGAAGAGATTTCTAGACACTTAAAAGTACATTGAATTTGATCAGTAATTATCCAGTTTAAGATTTTGGATTATTATTGCTGGACTTCCACTAGATTAACTACTAATCAACATATAGTAAACATAAGAAGCATTAATAGGCAAAGAAGCCGTGTAAGGTGAGAACAGCTCCACAAGTGGTGGAAGAGTTCCAGCATCACAAGCTTCAGAAAAAAATTGAAGTGAGAACAGATGCCAATATTTCAAATCGGACAGTTTGATTGATAGCTCCTTCATATACGAAGGGAGGTTGGCGAGAGGTGGGGAAGAAGAGTTGCCGGTCATATAAAAATGAAATGCATGCATGCATGACACAGCACCATCTGTTCCTGATATCTGGCACAAAAACAAGAGTCAAAGTCCTCCCTCCACAACTGTCCATCTGCTCCATCACCATAACCCTTTTGATTAGGGCAGCATGGAGAAGTGTCTGTCTATCAGAAGCCTGCATTCGATCTGTGGTCACCGTCTGCAAACTGTGCTTGAGACAGTCTGCAGGTAGCAGCGGCTACGGACACCGCAACAAGGAGGAAGTGGTGGGCTCGTGGGAACGCGATCTTGGCTTTGAATTAGACTGACACTGATGTGATGATCTGACGATGACAACGGCGGTGTATGGCGATGTGAAGCTTGCCTAGTTGGCTTGCTTTCGTCCTCCTGAATCAACGCGGGTTTCGGGGGGCGGTGCCTGGTGTTATCATGCGCGGAAGTGAGAAGATGACAGGATGAGGTTTGGTGCTACTTGCTGCATGTTGAGGAGTTCATCATCCTTGAGCTGTTGGTACTCTTGTCCTTTGTGTGTTGAACTGCATTGCTGCATCTCTAGACGATTCGTCAAGCAAGTGGGAAGGATGCGATAAGCATCTTTGGTGTTGCTGAAGCGTAGAAGCAATATGGGTTACCTATCCAGGCAAGAGGTGTTCTGAAGATGGATAGTATAGAAGCAGTCCCATTTCGCTTGGGTTTCATGGGCCGTTCTCATAAGCCATTGTTCCGACCTCCATTATAGCAAAAACGCATGTAGCTAAATTAAATGAAAAATAAGGTTGGGCAAGTTCTCCGAAAACAAAAAATAAATCTCAATTTTTTACTTTTTATTTTTATTTTTATAAAACACTTGTTCGTCGATCGTTGGTCTCTGTTATGTCGATCGTTGTCTTCACCCACCCCATGTTCGTCGCTTCTACCATGGCATTCGAGATAAGCAATCTTTTTGGAAGGTGACCAAGGAGGTTTATTGACTGGCTAAGAAGGAAGTATCGTATATAGCTTGATACCTTCAATATTATGAGAAGGTCTTGCACGCCTACGATGCTGCCACCAATCAACTAAGTATCTGACCCCAAGGCTAGGACCAACTTCTTATGTCCTCACCCTCTTGATGGCTAGTGCAGGCAACAACATCCTTTTAACTCTAGTATTAGCATTGTTGAATCTTTCACCTTACCTAACAAGTCCTTATGAGAGATCGCTTGCTTGCTTAAGTCACTAGAACAATAGCTATGAACTAAAAGCAAAGATGACGAAACAATAACAAGGGTTGAGACAACGAGACGATACGACACAAGTGGCAAGACGAAACTTAACAATAATCTCTCAAGTACCAATGGACATTGAGATAACCAACAAATTATATTGTTTATTATTTTCTCTTATTGCGCAATCTCTTTGTACAATATCATTACATGTATTCATCAATATAACTATGCTTTCAGTAGAATATTACCGTGTCACCTATAACATCTGTCATTCCGACCTGCATAAATCTTTCTACTTACAAAGTACTGCTGAAGAAGGTGATTCATGGAGCAAGAACCACAGGATCAGCACAACAGGTTCCCCATGGATTCCAAGCTTCTCATCACTCTCTCACTTCAGGAAGCTGTGACAGCCTCACAATGGCCTTCTCCCTAACTCCACTGCTACCCGTACAGGAGAACAACCCAATCAAACCATCTCTCTTCCTCCTCCTCGAACCCCTCCTCCCTTGCGTCCTAACGTTTCTGGTGCACTCCATGTAAGCTGCGAAGAAGGGGTCGTCCTCCTCCTTCAAACCTTTCTTCGACGAGCTCCGCGACGGCGGCTGGAAGATGCACGGTGGGAGAGGAACATGTAGGCCATGCGCCGCGGACATGGGGCTGTCGGATTTGCATGGTGGCGGCGGCAGCTTGAGGTGACTCTCTTCTGCTTGTGGTATGACCTTGGAGATACCTGGCTGGTTCTCCCATGAGAAGGGGATGCTACCTACAGAGTAAGACGTATGGTGGCTCATCTCTCCCTGATGAAGCTGGAGATCAAAGGAATGATTCGAAGAGAAGCTGTCATGCACTCCTTGCCCTCCCTCAACCTGTAAACTTGCTTGTTGTGTGAGCAAGCTAAGCTTGAAGAAGAGAAGGCTAAGACCAACAATAGTAGAGGAAGAAGATAAAGACCAACTATATTGTCAGTCTACCAAAGGAATTGCTTGGCTCAATTGAACTTTGCTTCCTATGGAGTGAGACTTATGGTGGCTTCTTTCTCCCTCTTGAACTTGGAAGGTCTATCTGAAACTGGTTTGCTATGTGATCAAGCCAAGCTTGAGGGAAGAATAGATGGGAAGATTGACGAGTGTTAATTAAGAAAGAAGATGAAGACCAATAATAGTCAAAGTCCAAGTCCCTGATAAGAATTTTTGTGGCTTACCTGAGAAGTATGAGGGCTATCCTCTTACATATGAGATTTCCACTTGGATAGCTCTGTTCTTGTTGAGTATTGCAAAGATAAAGACTCTAATGGTTGATTCAAAACAAAGACTTGTCTCAATATCTTAATTATGATTATTAGAAATCTTTATGTTGGATTATAATGACAAAAATAAGATATATGCAGACTGAAAAGACATTAAAAAATCTATCATTGTCAATCTAAATTGTCTGATATGGTTGTTCCGAAACCTTATTCAAATGTCTGTGACAACTATGTGGAGTTGGTAATGTATGTGACTTGCTTGAAACTTCATCCCAAGTCCGGCGGCAAGAAACTCTATCACAGTTTTGGAGTCATGCAGAAGGAGAGGCCAGCTGACGCTACAAAGAAGCTGGATATAGACTACTCTAACATGAACATGATGGAGTCTGCTCAAAGATCAAAGCTGGATTTTGATCAAGGTAGCTAAATTCCAATGGTATTACTGCTAGTGGAGTCGGTACAAGTACGCAAACTGTAAATTATCTGCTAAAAAAAATATTTCTAATTATTATTATATTGGTAGGATGTAAATATATGGCTGAGGGATGCAGCTTCTATAATGAACTATTTTTGCAGTTGTTGATCTGCTGGTAGTTAAAAGGAGGAATCATTAGTCATTATTCGATCCTGGAGGAGTTTGATGAATCATCAAATACGAAGGCTCATGTCGATGAGGCCAGGGTATCCGAGTTCATGTGATCTGGAGAAGTCTTTCAGTGGACATGTTAGAACAGAGGAATTTGTTACGAAAAGGATTAACTTAATTCATTAAGATAATATGTAATTATACAGGTTTTAAGGGAAATTTGTTTTCTCAACTCTATGCTAATCAAATTAATCACTCAAATTCTGAAATATAATTTAAATATCTTGTGAGCTAGAGGCTTTACAAGGAAGTGTACTAAGTTAATCAGAAGTATAAACGTGAGAAACATATAGTTGATATATAATAACTTGATCTCTAATGAAGTGAAAGTTGATGACAATATATTTTATGCGTGAGTTGAATACCGGATTAGTGCGGATAGATAGATGGCATCAACATTATCATTCTATATTCTAAAAGTGAATTGAGATATGATGTCAAGTTCGTGTAGCAAATTATGACCCAATTGAGTTCTGTAACAATTATGACGATGACTCGATATTCAACTTCAATAGTGGATCTTGTGACTATATTCTATTTTTTGAAACTTCAACCGATTATATTTACTTTAAGAAAGATAATATAGGATAACGTAAATGTTTTCTCATCAGTGTTGCATACCTAATCAACATCGATGAAGACATGAAGATGAAGTGATGAATGTTTAGTATATGACACAAGAGTTCCTTTGAGATACTACATGACACATTTTAGTACAGACTAATGCATGATAGGGGCTCGATGCATAATTTATGATAGTTTATTGACTGCAAATGCGATATCTAAATATGAGAGATAAATACAGTAAAAAACCAAGTACTTATTGGTACTATATATGACTCGTAGTAAGGTTGTCATTATATAATTTGAGTGATTCATTAGTGGAGAGTGGGATAGTGACTTCTTTAGCATTTTATATATTCATCTTTAATAATAGATTTTGAATATACTTCTTCTAAGACAAGAAAATGCCAGAAGATATAATTGTTACTTCTACTCTTAAAAAATAGCTTTAGGTTTCTAGATTGAGAATCGATCTATTAATTGTTTAAGAAATTATTTGCTATTCATGGAAATATTACTTATGATGATGATGTCATCCACATAAATCGATAGATATATAGTATTTTTCTTTTGTTATCATAGAAATAAAGAGATATCAAACTTGGAGTTGATGAAGCCAATTGACATAAAAAACAAGTCAAGTTCAGTATACCTAGCTCTTGGAGCTTGGCAAAGTCTATAAATAGCTTTTTATAGTTTGTAAACATGGCTTGGATACTGAGGATAAATGAAGTCAGGAAGTTACTATATAAAGATATTTTTAATTAATATCCCTAAAAGAAAGCATAGTTAACATCTAGTTGGTATATGCCGGCCTTGAGTAACAGCCAAACTCAAGATGAGCCGAATTATTATTAGTTTAATAACTAGATTGAATGTTTTTGTAAAATCAACATCTTATCATTAGTGAAACCTTTTGGCCACTAAACGTATTTGGTAATGGATCCATTTGGATATTACTTAATTTGAAAGATCAACTTATACTTAATAATTTTTTGTGTGCGATGAAATGGTATAAGGGTCTATATGGAATTATGAAGTAGGGCATCGTATACTTCACACATGATTTTGTGCTAGTATGAGGATTTTTAGGCATAGATGATAGTTATGAGTTTAGTAGGTTTAGGTAGAGAGCTTATGGTAGCATGGAGGTCGAGGATTTGACGTGGTTTAAAGATGTCATTTTTGGAGCATGTTGTTATGTGATATTTAGGTTTGATGGTATTATTGGATCATATTAGAGATATGAGAATTAGTGAAGAGTTACTAACACATACCTGATTAGGCTAATGTACTTCCGTGTCACTTGGCTGATGAGAAGACAAAGACATCATTTTTTATACCAAGGGTGTTACTTTATCGGGCATTTCAAGGTGAGTTAGTAGAGAAATAGATGAAGAAGTTCAAAGAGGGTAAAGTGCTCCTAAACTAGAGTGATAAGAGAGTGAAAGTCTAAAAAAGAGCTGCTAGTTGATGTGGTGAGAGGTGTCTTTGAGGGAGCTTGAGATATACTCATATGAATCCAATGATATATGGTTGTTATAGTAGTTTGCATTGTTGAAAGCATACAATTTTAGAAGGAAAATGTGGACTCAACAAAAATAGCATAACATGATATAAAGACCTTTTGAGTTTAAAGATCGTAATATTGGAAAGCATTATAGTTAAGAGAGTACCCTATGAAAATACAACACTTGAATCTTAATATTAACTTATCTGAAGCGTAGAGGTATAGTAAGGGATATCATAAATGATCAAATACTTTAAGTTTTTAAAAGTTTAAGATTTTATAAAATTATTTTTTAAATAATGACTAATGTTGTAGGATTGGGGTGAGCATATATTTAATAAGGTATACTACAATTTGAAATGTTGCTAACAAAACTATATATCAATGTGTGGTGATGACATGAGATATTATATATCACAAGATAAGAGATAAATTGTAAAACTTGGTATTCACCTCTTTTATTGGAGTAAACTATTTTAATGATAGATTGAAAAAAAAAATTATCATCTTTCTAATAGAGCAAATACTATGGTGACTTTAAATTTATATTTGAAAGAGTAAAATCATGTATGTTTAGTAAATTAATCTATAAAAATAATATAAAATCTAAAATTATTAATAGGAAATGGTTGGAGTGTAGATAATTTTAAATGATTTGGAGTAAGATATGAAAATTATTTCAAAAGATAGTCAATGAATTTTATTATTAAGGTAAGCATCACAACGAGTTACGGTTCTACTTGATTTAAAAGTTGGAAGAGACTACTTGATTTAAAAGTTTGAAGAGAGTAACAAGAACACATCTATTATTGAACGGAGAATGATGAATGACTAAGACGATGATGCCACACATCAATTGGAGTAGCAATTGAGGTAAGAGCAATTAAGTGAGTGATTTATAAAGCTGATGATTACTTGTAAATGTTATCTTTATTTTAGCCTTGGACCAAAGATGTGTTGGGAAACTTGGGGCAACATCACATGCACAGTAACAATAGAAAAATAAAATCCCAGAATTTCTCACAGAAAAAAAATCTCATTGTCATGCAAACATTGGTGCGTAAAAACTCGTAAAATTGAAAACTACGCGTATATAAAAGATATGCTACCTAGGGAGATCGTATATCCCTAAAAACTTATAGATTTGTAGAAAATAATGAAGGAGGTCAACTGTCCTCTTCTCTAATAGTGATCCACATGGTAGGCGTTGCGAAGATACCCATTAAATCGTTGTATAATCTACCTTTCCATGTGCACCACACTATCAAGAAGGGGCCAGCCCTTCTTGCTATCCACACGGCCCTTAACTAGGGTTGTCGACTGAGGAGAAGAGGGAGAGAGGAGTATAGGAGGTGATAGCTAAAATGGATCGAGCCTATAACCTTTTGATTCTCTCATATTTATATAGGTCCCTATAAACTTACCATAATAAAAAATATCTTATTGGGTACTGGATCTTCATCCAATTACCCAAGCCTCTTGGATTAATATATCTCTACCCAATAATCTCTTATTGACTTTTTATTGGATCTCATCCATAAGATCCAATAATTCAATGACTTACTAGATATCCAATAAGATATGTGTTAGGATCATAGAGACATTAAGAGGGGGTGTGAATTAGTACTTTTGAAATAAAGTTCTAATTTGAAAGTTGATCGATAAATCTGTATCGAAAATATGTTTAATTTATAATATGAGTAAGGATAGTGAGTAACTAAATCAGCTAGTAATAATAAAGAAAAGTATAAAGAGAAATGTAAATCAGATTTATAGTGGTTCGGTCGTCTGGACCTATGTCCACTCCTAATTCCTCTTCTCTTGAGACCATCGACTTTCACTACTGATCTTTTTTTCAACAAACAAAGATCAACTACTCTCATTACAACCCAACCATTTTCTCTTTTTCACAAGGAGAGAATCTTCATACTTCTCTTTTATAACAAAATTTCATACCTCCTTTCGAATGACTTCTAAAGTCAAGGAGAAAGATATAACACTTTTCAAGAGAGTTTATATTACTTGTATCCCTAAGAATTCTTACTTCATCAAACAAGCATGAGTGAGATATTTATAGACCTCAGATGACTTAAAAAATAGAGAAAAAATTTAAATCCTCGAGTTTTCGAAGTATTAGCAGTACTATTGCTTTCGCCAAGCGGTACTACCGCCCAAACTCTAAGTTACTAAATTGGCTTGATTTAGGCCCCATGGGCTACTAATCAAGTTGGCATGGTTACACCTTAAAATCAATTTAATTAGACTATAAACGACTTCAATTAAGACTAAACAATTATAATCATGAAGGCTACGTTGTTCGGCATGTTATCCGTTCATCTAACACTTCGTTTGAACTTTCGATGCATCGTTCTTTCCTTCACCGTATTGCCCGATCCGTCAATATATTGACCTCTTACAACATCTGATTTTCTTGGCACAATACCCGATCTTTCCGGCCTAATGCTCGAACTCATGGCTCGAGGTCCATCTTTCGGCATGTCGACCAATCCTTCGACCTGACGTCTAATCTATAACATGATGCTTTCCGGCCCAACGTCTGATTCTCCTACTTTAATGGTTCGAGTCCATGATCGAAATTTTCCTACATTACTTATCTTAAACACTTATTAGTTCATAACCTCATCAATTGATTTCATCATCAAAATTCGAGATTCAACAATAAGTGCTTCAAGGGATATTTCATATTTGAACCTCTACTTATCGTAACACCTACCATATGTATGTGACTCTCTAGGCCCAATATCGAGCTGGTCGTGAGTTATACTTATCATAACTCTTTCTGACTCGATGAATTATTATCTTCATAATGATTCACTCGACTCATCGACTATGAACGTACTCTATCACTACGTCGTAGTCCCCGGACAATACAAGAGAATTCAATCCATCGAACTTGTCTGTCATTAGTTATCGTATATTTATAATCCCTAATCGTATCATAGACGATAAATACTTTATGATCGAATTCGATAACATCTTAGTTAAAAGTTGCTTTATAACCAAATTTGATCACCTCAAGCCAAAGGAAGTTTTATAGTCAGATTCGATGATGAAGACGGAAGATGTTTCATGATCGAGTTTTGATGCATCGAAGATAAATAATACTTCATTATTTGATTAGATTGCATCTAAACGAAGAATGATCTAGGTTCCATTGTCCCAAAGATGGAGGTTGCTTTAGGTCATATTCAACCATATCAAAGTCAAAGAACTTTTCAAAACTAGATTCGATCGTAACATATTCAACCAAATCAAAGTCAAAGAACTTTTCAAAACCAGATTCGATGGTAACAAAATTCGATTGTAACAAAAGTTAGAGATACTTCATTACCGGCGGCGATCATGTCACCCGAGCACTGATCCATGTGTGGCCCGATGAAATATGTAGTGAAAATAATAAGGTCGAGCCTCAATTTCCTTTGAGAAACTGATGTGTGGCGAAGAAAGCAACATTTCTTCTGGTTTAGGATGGTACGTAAATATTTCAATGCTCTGTAAATAATGGATAGTACATTACGAGAGAATGCTAATTAACACTGAAAAGCAGCAGAACTCTGCATCATTTAGACCAAGAAAGAGGGCAATTTCCTAACTGCTGCAGAATTAATATTTGGGTTCTGATTGGCACCCCTCTTTTAGCTGCTAATTCATGCTCACCAGTGAACTTAAACATAGGTTACTACTGCACGTCTACTTGCATATACAAATAAACAAATAACAGTATTGAAGCATAGACATCTATCTGACTTTGCCATCAGATAACAAACCATCCTACAATTTGGTGAATCAAAATTTTTTGTTCGATACTGAACTTGCCAGAATCAAAAGCTTGTTGTATGGCCCTCAATCTGATGAATTGATAGCCAACATTATCTCTAATTATGCCTCTCAGCATATATGTAGATGTGCAGCCGCCTTCAGAGCTGGAACTTTAAAAGATCAATCAACACTACATCAAGAAGCAGATTATAGACGAAAAGGAAACCAGATTGAAAGTTAACAGCACAGCAAAGTTGCTTTATATATACACAGCTCTTCTCGATCTTGTGTTCAGTCCTCGAGAGTCAACACACTTGACTTCTCTCTGATTTTATTGCTTCATAGGACATCATTACCTCTTTAAATTTTGCCTCTGCAACATCTGCAGAAAGATGCCAGCAAGAAAATTAGGGGGCCGGTTTTGGTTGGAAGTGTGTAAGATAAATAACTTTGAAAGAAGAAAAAAAAAGCTAAAAACATTTTGGTAAGGATGATGGCTTACCTTTATTATCCTGGTTTTGATCAGGATGGTATTCCATTGCTTTTGCTCTGAAAGCATTCTGTAATTGACAATGAGAAGGTTTAACTATTTAAGTATACTTCGGAAAAAAAAACTATTTTAAGTAGACATGCATGCTACTTTTTAATCCAGCATGAGGCACATGAATATCTAGACACGGGTGGGTGTTGAGTTTTACGGCAATAAGCAATTTAAACTCTTCATGCGAAACTAGTCCATTGGCAAGTGGTCTTGAGATCAATTTTATTTTATAGGGTATAAAACATTAACTATTTAAGTAGACATGAAAACTTGATTTGATATTAGACTTCTACATGATCACATTGTTAATTGGGGTTTTATGCCAACATATCAGGAATGAGATTCAAAAACCAAATCATACAAATGGCAAAGTTTACCCAACCATAGAACTTCCAATGGAAGTTCCAGTTGCATGCATAGATGTCAACTTTTTTACTTTTTTTTCCTTTACTTATAAAAGTTCATCTAGAATAAAATACCATGATCACTACCAATTGCTTTTATGCAGTAATAAAAAAATTTCAATTTCCATCACTTCTATGAAACCACTTATGGTTTTTGCATCCTTAGCCGACATATCTAGGAGCCATAACCACTTTACCATGTAAGAATTATACTAAATTTTAGTAAAAGCTTATAAGACAATTGTGACCCAAATTCATCACAATTAACAGTGCTATATTCGCTTTCATATTATGAAGCATAATATGTTCCAAAAAAAATGATTACCAAATTACAAGCAGAAGAACAGAATGCAGTAAAGGAAATATCGAATAAGTACAAGTGACATTGAAAAGTGCACCTTGATCTCAGTATCTGAGTATGGTTCTGACCTTGACCTAGAAGAAATAACAAGAGTGATAGTTATAAAGCTAAAAATTCATTAAACATCATATGTTACTGATAGCAAAGTAGTTATTCCATATATCATGGTTGCTACATGATATGCTGTCGATCAAGCATAATTGACCAAAAAAGTGTGGATGTCACAGGTACTCAAAATGTCTCGAATCAGGATTATCTAACTTCATCTTATTCTCTGACATTAATTCAAACCATTTATAAACAGGACAGACCCATTTAACAAGTGCGATCCATTACAAGGTTCATTTAGCTCTGTGATCTTAAATCTATAAATGATAGTAAAAAATGAAGTTCTAGAATAAAATCACAGAATTCTATCGACAATCTGCTGGTCTGATATACTTATCACATAAGGAGAAGATTCCTCTAGTTACAAACAGTTAACATTCACTAAACAAAGATAAATACTGCAAAACCTATAACAAGTTTAAATATGAATTCTAATACCTGTCAAGGCCTAAGACAGAGTAATGATGTGACATTAGATAATCCCCACTGTCCTTTGTGGCATATCTGAAATTTGTATATCGATCCTTGTAACTTGAATCTGTCTTCCAGTACCAGTCATCTCTTTGGAAAGATTGATAGGCATCAGTAGTGTTGTCTGTCCAAGACTCATATCTCTTCCTATTCTTACTTCTTTCTCTGTTGAACACGCTCTGCACACGCTTTATACGTTCCTACAAAATGCAAAGTTTCACTGCATTATGGCCAACATATTTTAAAATGGCGAAAAAAACTATATATCAGGAAGATATATGAAATTTTGTAGCTAGAAACAAAAAACGAAGAATAAAACTGACAGAAGAAGCAATATAAGGATGAGTGAGAAGCCTGATTAGAGAAGCAAAGTGAAAATGGTAATAACAAGCTTGCATAACTCAATTGAAATAAGTAAAGGACTATATTTTTAATATTAGTACAAGACAACAACAATATATGTGGTTATAAGTGAGAAGCCTTATACAACTTGTCATGTCACCAAGCAAGTGGCTTTGGACCTGTGAGCTCAATCATTTATCATAAAGCATAGTACCTAAACTCCAAGTAGTTCACCTTACATGAGGAAGAAAATGGCTGCATGACGCCTTTCTAGAAAATGGTAGGAGTTCATAGATATGAGAGGAAAAGAGATTCCTCCAAATTATTTCTAATTCTTCTTAGGGTCTGCTTTTGCAACCCGCTATAAGGGTATGGAGACACAGTTATCAAGAAAATAAAAATTGAAAATCTCCTTTTGCATAATTCAAAAGTTTTTTGTTTGCCAACTTACCTTAGAAGACTTACTTCCAATTTTGTTGAATTAAGTTTAGCCAACTTTACATTTCAGTTTGCAGTTGTGTCAGTATAACTTCCATTCGAATCAGATGCAACAATTTTAGAAACTTTTACACTTTTTTTCTTCATTAATTTTACATAATTCTTTGTAATATTTCTAAAGCCTTGTTTTTCAATCAATTTATATAGTAAGAACTCGACAGTACTTAGGCTTATTGTATTAAGCCAGAATAGTTATACATAATATCTAGTTAGAATTTCACCATTTTCATACCTTCACTAAAATCTCCATGAAAATTAAATAATGTAATACCTTTCTTTTATAGTAACTTTATAGATGAAGAAGATGATAGATCATAATAAAAATTACAGTAACAATAATAATAATGAGGAATTTTTGGTGGATATCCACTGAGTCTCATTGCTTGGTTGAAATCTTTGTAATACAAAAAGTTAAGATGTCTGAACCTCAGCTCAGAACTATCAGAAGAGTGTTGAGTAATAGATTAGCTAAGTGCACAATCAAGGATCCTGTGGGTTTCATGATGAGTGATCATTGACTGGAGTGGGGTTAATTGGAAAAGCCAAAGTTTCAGATTTCTAGTGTTCTGAAGAACAAAGTCGACAATGACTGTAGTTGCTAACTAATGTATATCGACTGATGGACAATGCTATCACATTGCATGCCATGAGAGTGGAAGTAGCAGAGAAGCTGAAGGTCTAGCTGCTCGCTGCTGATTCCAATACTAAGATATTCGTAGCTAGCGTTAGTGAAACACAAAATATATTTCAATTATTAGAGCTAGGTGAATAGAGCTTTTACTGATACATGGTATTTCAGTAGACATGAGTATGTGAAATCCTTGGTCTCATCACAGAATCCTTCAGTTCATGATACATGGTGAATAGAGCTTTTACTGAGCGAAATACAATAATGTTCCAAAAATATAACACTTCTTTCCCTTCCATCGTTTTTGTCCATAAAATGTATGGAGCGATAAAAATCTTAAAAATCTTAAATTTAGATATTTTCAAATATTCACAGCATAATAACAAAACATAATATAGTCTGAAACATCCAGACTGGTTAGTGCAATACTGCACAAGTGATAGGTCTTAGGTTAGAGTCCACGTGTGAGCGTCATATATGCTATTTGATGTAATAAAAAAAATTAAAAAATATAATATAATATAAAGATATTTTCCGGAACAAGTTTATGGCAACAAAAATATGTTTATTTTGGATACTGTAATAACCTCAGAAAGCAAAAGGTTGCTTTTAGAGGTACAAACTAATTCTACATTTTAACCCCTAAAATTACCAATCTTATAAAATATTTAACTAGACTTAGTTTAAGTAAAAAATGAATAAACAAGAGAGAAGAGAAACCAACCACTCTCTCCATTTCCTCCTCATACTCTTCTTGCATACGGCGGTCGCATTTGTTCCAAGTTTTTTGCTTGTGGTTTCCGAAGCTCGAACTGCCAGCTCTCTTCCATGATGTATGGGATTGTGACTCATCAAGCTTAAGCAAAACAAGAAAAAAAAAAGACATTAGAGAAAGTATTTGAAAAGAATTACAATCATATAACATTCTTGTGAGTGCCATGTGCTAACTTAGCCCAGTAAACAAAATCCTGCAGTTATCCAAATATGACATGGAGTTAAGGCGCCCAAGAAACATATGGCAACACCACAGAAAGAATTCAACTTGAAGAATTCAATGACAAGCTATATTAACTGAGTGAATAAAATGAATTCAACTTGAATTAACTAGCTCTCACCCTATATATTGATCATTTCTTCACAAACATTCATCAAAATGGACTTATTTTTCTTATCACCTAAATTCCAATATGTTCTGTTGTGTATATAAACATCTAAAATAGTCATCTACAACATCACTCTAAATAGCACCATTTTGGACAACCAAGGTTCTATGGAGAAGAAAAAACATCTCTAAGATATTAGAACAATGAAATGATGTCATCAAGGACCAGCAGCTGACTGTACCTGAGTGGAGAACCAACGCATAGTCCTTCTCAACTGTCCAACCTACAAAGTTGCAAAAAAGGAGAGAGAAAAAGTAAAAGGTGCCAACTGGGTCACAATAACTTACCATGTCATCAGAATACTAAACAAAGGCATAAGTCACACTATCACATAAATGTGTCCTAGAAATAGGCAAAAAATAAAAAATCTGCATCATATACAACAACAGCAACCACAACAACAAGCCATGTTGATTCTACGAGCAAGAATGAACATTACCATCCGAATCAACAATAAATAAAAAGAATGTTATTGCAACTCCACTGAGGTGTGGAAGCATACAATACTGTGAGCCATTATATTGGCTTTTAATCTGCTTTCTGTATACGTTTAGTAACTTTTGTATTACATATCTATATTTCTTTAATCAGACCAGAAACAAATTCCAGAAAGAAAGAAATGAAACAGTGTACTAGAACCAGCTTCAATATGCTGGTCTTGTATGAGAAGTGTATCTCCAGACTTGAATTTTTAAGAAAAGAACTCTTTTAATTTTTTTTCCCACCAAGGTGACGATAAGTCCCTTTATCAAGAGAGCACTTTGCGGAAAGTCTTTGAGGACTTTCAAGCACTAACCTAAGATGTTTCTAACAAAGAATCTTGATCTATTGATCAAAAGATTTTGACACATTGTAGCCAGTTGATTTGCTTAGGAAATTTTAGATGAACGACTTCCGGCATCACCATTCTGGTTTTGAGTCCTTTTCATCATCATCATCCTTGCAATTAGGAATTTGAAATGAAATCTATTTTATCAATCCCTTTCCAGCATTATTGATCCGTCAATCCCTTTTCTTATCTTCCCTAGGTATTCACATCTATCAAGGTTTAGGATAAAACATGGCTATAATTGATCGACTAGCTTAGGAGCAATTTATCGCAATACATAGGTTATTCCATTTCTTTAAAAGAAGCATCCACTTAGTGAAACTTATGGAAAGTTCAACGGAAGAAACCTTTCTCTGTGGTATCCTCTTCTTTTCTTTTCTCTCGTCTCCTCGCTATTTTCGCCCTCCTCATCTCTCCTTATATCCCACCTTCCTTTTTCTCTTCTCCTCATTGTTATCGAAACATAGTAAATCAAAGCATTAAGGGGAAGAAACGCACAAGTGTAAGAGGCAACCCATGATGAATCTAGAACCCTAATTCGAAAGGGTAGACACCAAAACTCCAAGAAGAGATAGGAAAAGGGAATCGCCGTTACCGCAACGGTGGCGGCAGCGGCGCCGATCAATCCGAAGAGGGCGAGGCCGTACGTCAACGAGCCGTGGTCCCTTCCCGACCACGGATGATTCCCATCGCCGCTCTTCGATCCCGCGGGGATCGTCATCATCTCCCGCTACACGGACGGATCGAGAGCCCTCCCGGCGCACACGCGGGCATCACCTTCGCCAACGCCCGACGCTGTAATCCCGACGCAAGCCGCGTGTTCCTCTCTTTCCTACTTTTCCATGTCGAAGCCGGTGCTTCCCGTCAGGTATGTCTACGTATAAACATATCCGCGAGACGTGACACCTTTGTATTGATACATCGACCGGCTATCAATACCAAATGCACCAATTATATCGAGCTGTATCGAACGTATTAATATATAATATATAAAAATTATCGATGTATCGTTCGTATCGATACATGCTACTCGTATCAAATGATACGACGAACTTCGTATCAAATAAATTATTAATAAATAAGTCTTATCGATCATTTATCGAATCGATATATGTTACTCATATCAAATGATACGACGAACGTTCGTCGTGTCGAATAAATTATTAATAAATAAGTCTTATACATTGCTATCAAAATAAATCGTAATTTTTAAATGAAAGTGCATCGTATTTTAAAGCTCTCGTCGAAGTTTGTCTCGTTTTAAAGGGAGAACATATGATATAATTAGAATAAATGGGAACTAATGATTCATAAATCTACCTCAAAAAGAAACTAATTTTGCATGAATCGATACTTGTGCTTCCATTACACCAAATAGTTATGATATCAACCTTAGGTAAGGAATTGACGATTGAAATATACATCTCCATGAGGTATATATATTGAGACACAAAAATATTACATCATTGGTTGACATTTTAATTAGATGAGATTGAGTCATACCAATCAAGGCGATTGACTCCTTAAGCAATTTAAATTTGTGTCACTCTAACTCAAACCTTTATCAAATTAAATAAGTTTGTATTAGATGGGTCAAGATTAGTTGAATATTAATACGAGTTAAAGATTTATGAGTCGTATCCGATCTATGTAGTAATTTAAATGTCTAACAAAGATAAGTTATTCCATCTCGTATATGAATAGTTTTTAAATATTAATCACTTATTATAAAGATTTTTTATAGTCATTAATAAAATTAACCCAACCAACACATGGGCATGAAATTAGTCATAGTAAATTATAATTTCATTACAAATCTATTTATTTGGTAAGTGAAATTAGACTTTAAAATCACTAAATTTTACATGAACAAATGATTTTTTGAAAAAAGTTCTTATTTTTAGTTTTTTCCCATATAGCACCTCTATTTTTTATAATTTTATAATACACTTCCTTCATTTTCCTATTGTTGACTCCATCTCATCGACGTCGCTCATGCTTCTCCACCTGTCGCTTTCGTTCGACTAGTGCCACCCGCTCATTGTTCTGAGCTCTACACTTCCTCGTCAAGCACCTCACCTCCGTGTGCACAAACCCTTCCTCGTAGGTGAGTCCTTGCCCTTCCCTACAAGAAAGGATAGGGACTCACTAGCGAGAAAGGGGTGTGACGGGGAAGGATGGACCTTGTTACAACGAGGGACAAAAGAGTAGGGGTGGAGGTGACAAGAAGAGAAGCACAAGAAATGTCAACGATGAGGAAAAAACATATATTTTTATTTTTTAGAAAAATAAAAACAAGGAGGTTATTCGGGAAAAAAAATGAAAAAGAGAGATATTTTCATAAAACCACCTTACGATTTTTTTTTTTTTACTTTAGTTTCCTCTCATTGAAAAGATTTTTGACTTTAATTTCTCTCATTAAAAAGGTTTTACGATCAAGTATAAGCCTTACATTAACAAGATGGTTGTTTGCTAAAAGAAACAGCGAATTGAGACAGTGACATGAGTGTGATGCCCAAATTTGACTTTTAATGAACATTACGTCCACGACACATGTTTAATCGAGTCGAGATAATCTAAGTAATTCTAGATTATGCTATTTGACTTGTGACTTGTCTAAGCATATATGCCTTTGCTACAATTCGAGGAAATCATGCCAAAACATGGTGGTGCCTGTGCCAAACTTCCCTCTACAATTGACTTTGCATGATCTTGAACCTAAGATTATTACTAATATGATGTCTTGCGTTTACTTTTATTTCTATTAGTCCATCCAACATTAAGGTTCTAAGTTTTGATCAAGAAAAAATATGTATCGAAGTATCGACAAATGATATATATAGAAAAAAAGAGAAAAAAAAGGAGAAACAAAAATATAGATGAAAAAAAAGTAGAGAAAGAGATGACTATGCGTATATTATGAGAAAGCATTGACGGTAATGATATCAATTGATATAAGGAGACAATCATAGTATCTAAAGAAGGTGGATGTCGAGGTAGATAACCAACGCATAAAAAAGAGAAAATTGAAAGATGAAAGTTAAATGAGTGAATTTTATTCGACAAATATATATGAGTTTAAACGCTAAGAGTACGATAAAAACGTTCAACGAACAATCCACGTATCAAAGAAATAAAATATTAAAAAATTATTCATATCCATAAGATGAAGATATAAGATGTTTGTAAAGTTAAATAGTGATTCATCACACTAAATCTGAGATTACTTTTTAGGACATCACATCAGAGATTTTCTTTTTCTTTTTTCTTCTTCTTTAAAGAGCACTGAAAATTTCAATGCTTGGAAGACCTGGTGAACAGAGACAAGGAGGAAAAATCAAAGTCTCTCTATAGTTTCCATCATCCTCAAGAATCAAATAAGCTTTTGTAGCATATCATTGGTGGCCACCATCATCATCTTTAAGAGCATCTCCTTTAGCTGCATTCTCACATCAATTGTTGGTGTGCCTCTTTCACCCAATGACAGGTATTTGTAAAAGAGAGTGGAGTTGATGTTCAAGGAACCTCCACTCACCTTTGATGTGGTGCCATTTGACTCAATCCAAACCCACTCCTCTTGCTTTGCCTTGTTGGTTAACAACTTCTTCTCTGATCATGTCTTCTGGATTTTGGCTAGTGGGAGGTATTTGTAAAAGAGAGTGGAGTTGATGTTCAAGGAACCTCCACTCACCTTTGATGTGGTGCCATTTGACTCAATCCAAACCCACTCCTCTTGCTTTGCCTTGTTGGTTAACAACTTCTTCTCTGATCATGTCTTCTGGATTTTGGCTAGTGGGAGTGCTCCAAAGTCAATGACAATCTTGTCATTCTAATCACAAGTTATTCTTAGTGTTTCTCCTGTTGGGAGCACAAAAGAGTCAGCCTATAACATTTAGTATCATAGGCCACTAATTCCAACATGACATTACACATGTCTCAATCTCTTTTTTCACAGTTTTGAGTATCATCTACTTGAGCCAAAACTTGTGAGGTAATAATACACAAGAGATGTATAAGAAAATTCAACTATAGATTACTTGAAGGGATAGATAGAGAGAGATGGAGTTGTAAAAATAAAGAGAAGAGTGTTGATAAGATAAACTTTCTTAGTACCACTAAATGATTCTATTATAGCTTATGCTAAATCTAACTCAAAACTTATTTCATTTTTTTCAACTCATATCAGCCTAATAACTATCACTTTTGTTTCCTATTCTACTAGGACTAATTATATATTATCTTATATACTTGGACCCTATTAGCATTATGATTTCTATACTTAAAAAATTTATATTATGATTCTTATTATTCAGAAAGTAAAATAAATAATCTTATTTATCCTAACATCGTCAGCAACATTGACGAAAAATATAATATATGATACTATCGATGCGAAAGTGGTGCGCAAAAGGATAATTTCAATATCCCTTTCATTTTCAGCACATGCAATGTTGAAATTATTTTTTTATCGGTAAAATCGCTAGAAATAAAAGAGATATTAAAATTATCTTTTTGCTCATCATTTTCATACCAATCGATGTGACATATTATGTTTTTGTAGTTAATAATGTTAAGACAAATAAGATTAAGATTATTTATTTTATTTTTAGAACTATAAGAACCTTAATATAAATTTTTTAAATATAGAGACCATAATATTAATAAGATTCAAATATAAAAGTTAATCTATAATTAACCCATCCTATCATCCAGTCCTCCATGATAAAAGGCATGGCCTTATATAGGCCCTATGTATATAGGAAACACATTGCATTTAATATGCATCTCTCTTTTCCTCTAAAAGACTTTTCATCTCACAACAAGCATACTTAAGGCTTGGTTGCATTTCCTATAAAGCCTCATATATCAATGCAATGAATTTATTGGCATAGTAAAATGAAACAACTTTACCACCTTACCAACTCACTGTGAGAAATAACAAGAGTTTTATGAATCTTTTTAGAGATACACAGCCCCTCATTATATTTCAGACAAACAACACAAAACTTTTGCCATTGCAGACAAGCAAACAAAGCATGAAATCTCAGTGAAAGTTGTTCTTTTGCATTATCTATCCACCTCTTACTCATTCTTGGGATGCTGTTTAGGTGGGAAGTGGGAAATGTAGACAAACACTTATGACAACTTCAACTAGGATTGGATTCTAATGCAGCATTTGGTCTTCCTCCAATGAAGTCCAGTCATCCATCCTGTGGTGCAGTGTGGTTATCATGAAAGCAACATTTTTCTTTTGTGAGTGCATAAAGAGATTCATCACATCCCAATATCACAAATGCTTCTTCTCCTTGTTCTTTTGACTTGAAAGAAGTAATGCAATTATTGTATCAAAGGAAGAATTGACCGAGCATTATTATACCCAACCATCCTTGATTAGAGAGGGTAAAATGAGTTAAAAGAAAGAGAAAGAACTCATAATTTGAGTTGATCATATATTATCGACTATAATTAGTTACCTTTAGTATCTCGATCCACATGCTTTCAAAAGTTATATTGAGATCTTTATCCTTATGAAAATAAAATATTTAATTTAAAATAAAATATTTAATTTTTCTCACGTCATCGACTCTACGGATGAAAATATTGCATGTGCTAAGTAATAAATCAAAGTGAGATAAAGTCAGCACATACTTATTGGTAAACCCTATGATATTTTTATTAATAGAGTTGATAGCGTGAGAAAAAATGAGATTAAATATTTCGCTTTCATAAGTATAGAGATCTTAATATAATTTTTAAAGGCGTAAAGACCAAGACGTTAAAGGTAGGAATAATCTATAATTAATCTCCAAATGCTTTAATGTACTAAGAAATCAACTACATATAATAATACTTGAAGGCAGCAAAAACATGAGGAGCATGTCTATAAAGCAAAGTGTATTAGTTTTATTGCAACAAGCTTCTATCTAAAATATAAGTCTGAATTCAATTATCCAATGTTGAGAATTCAAAACATCATCTAACAAATAAAAATAAGATAGATAGTTGATCGATAATTATCATAAAGTTGTAGGATCAAAATATTCCTTCATCACTTAATTCTTTACAAAAATTATAAAATATTTTTTTTGATATTTAAGTCAGTCAGATAACCGTAACCCGAATAACCCGAATTTTATAGTACGAATTAGCAATTTAAAGGAAAAACATTAATTATCAAATAAAATAAAATATGAACTCACAAATTTCCTTGGTGGATAGACAAGTGACAATTTTTGATACATTAATAATAAGCTTCATTCATATTGCTGGCATCATCATCGTTGAGACACCCCCATCAAATGGCATGAAACTTCCACACAATTTTCTTTTGATCAATGGGTTAGTTGATTGCTTGATGATGCATGAAGTTGAAAATGGCATAAAAGACAATAAATGTAGCCATATATATACGGTAAAAAATAAGGAAGAAAAAGAGGTTCTTGATTCTTGAAACCACAAGCAATCCTCTCTTTCTCCTTCCCTCTAATGGTTTCCATCATCTTCTGTACACCGCCGTGGTTTTGAGCCTCAACTCTCCTCGCCTTTTCTTCTCTCTCTCTCTCGACCTTTCGAGGTCAACCTATGTCATGGTGCGTCATGCCTTTAAGCTTCTCCGTATCACCATCATCACTATCCCATGATTCAAATACATCTCGCATCCCTCGCTCCTCCCTTCCCTTCCTTTCTTCCTTCCTTGACAAGCTCAAGCATAATAGAGGAAAAAGAAGAAGAAGAAGAAGATCCCCACCTATGGCCATGGATGACCATGATCGAGATGATACACCCCACACTGGCCTTTCTCTTACGCTGAGTTATGATGGGAGAAGCGATCTCTCGATCGGTAGTCGTCCCCATTCGAGCTCTGGACTCGAGCTGCAAAGATCTTCTTCGACTGCCAAGGCACTTGAGCCCTCTCTCACCCTCGCACTCCCCGGCGACGTCTGTGCCTCGGTGGAAGTTGAGATGGGTAGAGATATTTGTAGCAGGCACTCTCCTCCTCCTCCTCAGAGTCATCATCCCTGCAAGATTAAGAGGGAGGACGATGTAAGGAGCGAGGAGGTGGAAAAGGTTTCGTCCCGGATCAGCGACGAGGAGGAGGAAGACAGCGGTGCTAGGAAGAAGCTCAGGCTCACCAAGGAGCAGTCTTCCCTTTTGGAAGACAAGTTTAAGGAGCACAGCAGTCTCAATCCGGTTTGAATCAAAGACGAAATCCTGCCAAGAAAATTAAGATTGTGATCTAACTTGAATGATCTCTTTCTACTGTCAGAAACAAAAGCAAGCTCTGGCTAAGCAGCTGAACCTTCGGCCTCGGCAGGTGGAAGTGTGGTTCCAGAACAGGAGAGCGAGGTGGTGAAGATTGGTGTTCCAGAGTTGAATTAGAAGCCCTCGGTTCCTTAGAACGACTTCATATCACTTAGATCTTGTTGCAGGACCAAGCTCAAGAAAACGGAGGTGGAGCTGGAGTTCCTCAGGCGATGCTGCGAGACGCTGACGGAGGAGAAGAGGAGGCTGCAGAAGGAGCTGCAGGATCTCGAGAAGTCGCATAAGCTGTCGGCGACGAGGCACATGCAAATCCCGGCGATGTGTCCGTCGTGCAAGAAGTTCATCGGCGGCGCTGAGACTGGTTCTCCCTTGCCGGCCTCGAGGCCTCGCTTCTTCAACCCCTTCGCCCACCACGCAGCATGACTGCTGTTATATGCGGATCCCTCCTTGTCGGCATATAATAGTATTTGGTTTTGCTTCAGGTGATACTGTTGTCATCAATTTAGATCTAGAGACCATGATGGTGAATTCTCTCTCTCTCTCTCTTTCTCTCTCTAAGACACAAAAACCCTATACATTGATGTCATGTGAGTGGTTTTGAATGAGTTCATTTTCTGCTGAATGAACACTATTTATTTTGTTCTGCTCAAAAGATGTATTTTTTATGAATTACGTCTAAAGATCTATTTCTGCTCAAAAAAAGTGTGCTCAAGACATCATTTGCTTGATATTACTGAGTCTAGTGATCAAGACACTCTATGATATTTTCATAAAATAATAATGTAAATTAACAAACATCTACAACATCTTCTGGAAAATGAGTGCTCGAGCACTTGTCCACATACATGAGTGCAGCTTTCTTTGATATCTTATGGAATTTATCTTAAGGAAAAAATAAATTGCTTCATGTCCTGACTTAACTCACTGTTCATCAGAAGAAGCTCCTAAAGTGCGTTCCGAGCTTCAAAATTCCATTTGTAGAGCTTCCATTGATCCTTATGAGTGGCATACTTCTTGTAGCTGTACAGGCAATAAAATCTCTTATTATGCGTAAAAATAATGATTGGATAATCATCATTGACGAATTGGGGATAGTTAGGAGTCTTTCTCTAGGGGAAAAAAAATTCTTTGAATTTCATTTTTTTATGTTTTTGCTTGATTAATTATATCTAAAGATGTCTTTTTGTATGCTAGATTTCGGCACAAACATGAAAAAGAAGAGAGTAAAAAAAGGTTTGCTTCATGTTGAATTATATATTTACTCCTTTAACACACAGATATCATGCAATCATGTATGCTAATTACTTGGATGTCTTATCTTAGATTTAGGTATTTCTAAAGTTATAATTCTAAAAAATAGTCCTAAAATATTCAACTTATGGGGAGTTCTTAATCTTGGGAAGAATAAAGGATAAAAAGAAAAAAAAATCATATTCTATTCAATCCTATATTTTCTTTCTTCTACAACCCAAACATAGGCATGATATGTCCTCAAACCATAATAGACTAACATGTGTGCCTGATCCTTGTCTCTCTAAAATAGGTGCAAATTAGTATGCAAATCAAGTAGATGAAGAGATAGCTCTTCAATAATTGATGGATGAAGAGGAAAGCTTGAGGAATAAGAAAGGAATGACAATGATTAGTCTCAAAATGCACACAAGAGGCTTATCCAAGAGGGGGCCACCTCCCACTTGATGTTCCCCAAGAGCCCAACCAGTGTGTCTATCAAAGTGATCTCTACTGCTCAAGGGTCCTACAACATGAGATTTAAATTCATTTGGTATCTTAAGCAATCAACTCCTTTGGTTTCTTCTACCCCATGCCCTACGACAATGTTTGATCATGGCATTGCTTTACTTCCATTGTTTAAAGTCCTAAAAGATGGGAAGGTCATGTCCCATGTCATATCATTAGGTTGATTGTAGATCAGAATTTGTACATGGACATTATTACGAAAAAGGATATAAAAAATGTATTGTGCCGGATTAAGATTTTCTGTTAATTGTGAATATATTTTACACATATTAAACACTATATTATTTAGATCTTATACATATGCCTATTTATATCCATTGAAGAATAAATGAGAATGAACCATTATTTTTCTGCAATGATTTCCTCTGAAATGTTATTATACATCAATTGTTACAAAGCTAAAACATAGACACTATCTTGTGAGAAATTTCTTACATATCTAATATCATCATTCTTGTATGATAGAGGACGAGCCTTAGTACAAAAATAAGATTGAAAATTTTAGGCTAACTGACTATGCTAGTATTCCTAACATTTCAGGCCATGTTTATCTAGGATACAGAACATTTTTTTGACATGCATAACCAAGGAGAGATGCAAAAACTTAAATGTCATTTGTTTTCACAGATTTTTATATAGATTATATGTTTTGATCAAAACTCCTTTGACGAGACATGGATATAGCACAACTTAGGAAGTAAAAGTGTTTATGATCAATGAACTAACAAGTTATATAAATAATCTAGAGAGAGCAAGAAAAAGAGCAATCTAGAGATGTACCAAAGAAGGATTTTGCTGTGATCCTGTGAGTTAGAGAGGGGGCACAATCAATGTTGGACAACTTGAACAAGAAACAATTGGACATCCATCAAGCATTGCAGTGGTGGGCTCACAGAGTTTCCATCTCCTGCATGAGGAAAGCGAAGATCAATAGATTAATATTTTTATATAGTAATACTATGACAGATTAGCAATCTTTGTCAATAAACAGTCAATCATGATCTCGTGGTGCCTGATTGTGGCCCTCCACCAGACACTAAAGCTGAAATGTCTCTTTTGATTTATGCTCTGAAAGCGTGCAGTATAAAACTTCATGGTCAAATTCTGTCAATTAAGTATATTGAAGTATTATGCATGAAAATATATTCTACAAACTACAACAAAATTTCATCGTCAACAGAAGATCCCCATACTTCAAACTTGCATGCTTCATACTTCCTAGCTCCCATACGGCTAGGGACTGGCCTAAAAGAAAGAGAGAAAGACTGAATTCTCTCACCAAACAACAGATTGACTCAGTCGAGACTGACATCAACAGCATTTATTCTTACTAGCATGCAAAAGGTAATACACTCCCTGACAATGAAGGCTCCTCCTTGGTTATTCATAAATTTTCTGGGGCAATAGTAGTTCTAACAAATGATATAGATGGGAAAAGCTAGGAAAGAAAAAAAATCAATAACCAGCAACATGAACTCGTGTCGAGTTATAATCAAGAATGAATACTTTGGTTCTTCCAAGTTTTATAAACAGTGCCAATAGTTCTTTCAAAAAGTGACATAGACAGGAAAAGCTAGGAAAGCCAAGAAAATAAATATTAGCAACATGATGGTTGTGTTGAGTTGTAATCAAGAATTACAAATCAAAATCAACAAAGAATATGTCACATCTACTTGAAACAAGATGGCTGTGAACTGATTCAGGATTTGATCTTGTACAAATGACAGGATCTTGTTATTCATAAAGAGGAGAAATATTCAGTTAACAAACTAAAAAAAAACAACATCATCACTGATTTCGAGAGGGTTAAATTAGTATTTTGGGATGATATTGCTGATGCATACCATTTGTGCAAGTTTATTTGTTGAATACATATTGTTTTGACAATGATGAGACAAGATTCAAAAGGAAAGTTTTTCTTTTCCTTCTAATATTGAACTTTCAAAAGCATACAAATTATCAGCAGAGTGATGTTTGTTAAAATATGATCAAGATCATCAAAATCATCAAACAATGTGTCGAGTCTAATTGATATGAGATCATTGTAATTACTTTAAAACTGACTAAACTTTCAAACACCAAATGATATATGGACAAGGCAATGAGATATGGGTCTTTTGTGTTCACAAACAATCCAATTTTGAATTTCCATATATTGATACTCTATAGATCCTGCATTGGAAGAAACTTGATTGCTTAGAATCGATGTACAGAAATTTAAAGATTGATGCAGGATCTAGAGAGGATGATTGTTGGTTAGATTATGTCATAAAACACATAGTAGATAATGATTGTTATTGCTAAAAAATCTCACCCCCAATGTAAAAACGGAGTAGAGATGGATGATCTTGTGTCCATTATGTCATAAAACACCTTATGTCCATCTGTTACCTAAACTCATCAAAAGCCACCTGTCACAA